>NC_142365.1:30137500-30337500 GCF_059441175.1 Urocampus carinirostris
TGAGCACAGCGCTCAGACAGTCCATCCAGACCTGCAACACAGGCGAGGTAGCGGTGGTGGGAAACTGGTAGGAATTTTTTAAGGGGGGCATAGTGGGGGTAGGCTGGGAATCCGAACTCACCTTGAGTTGTAGTCTCCCCGTTGGTTCCGGCGAGGGGGACGACACCTTTGTCCACCTGCAATAAAAAGTTTGTTTAGCAATGCGCTCAGACAGTTCTTGAATTTCATAAAACATGTTTAGTAGGCTATGCAATCTCATTGTCATTGAAAGGACAAAGTCTTCCCATAGCACAATGGTTTCACCCAACTCGTCATATACCCTATACAGCAGGGGTGGGCAGAGCCAATTTTTACGACCATAAGGTGCACAATGTTAAAAGGTGCAGTCGCTGTAGCTGGTTCTTTTTCTGTATTTACCAAATACACAGAGCGCACAGCACGACAGGGCACGGGTGCCCTCTGCTGCAGCAGAGTGTGCGTATTTAAAAGTACAGCGGAAGCAAAACTGAGTTTAATTTTGGTTTATTTAGGTATTAGACAGTAAAAAACACGGCTACAAACTAGTCGGAGTTCGTTTTTCAGCTTCCTCCATTTGCGAACCCTCGATTTATTAACCTTCAATTCTTTCGAGGCTGCTCGGTTTCCGTGTTTTTACACGTAGCATAGAAATCTACACACCATTGGTATCATAAGGCTTTCAAATTGCGAGATACGCTACGGCGTTAGCATCCTCGAGTACTTCCGCAAACAATGCATTGTGTGACTTCACGTGTTCTCTTCTGAGCAAGCGGGACATGGTGGCACTCACACAGGAAGCACGTAGAAGTCACAATTAGTTGGAAATGTAAAAGATCTTACAAAAACATTGGATTTCACCCAAAAATCGTAACGGGGCATTAGGCTTTGCAGTGTGAACAGTAGCCTCATGGTCTCTGCAGCTACGTCCACCGCTTTATATCACAAGGGCCACTACTCGATAGGGCACACCGTACAATTTATAGAAAATCTGAGACTTTTATGTGTACCTTATGGTCGTTAAGATACGGTAGTTAAATTTTACTGTAAATGATTTGGTCCCTTAAAATGAAAGACAAAAATCATGTTTTTCATGAGATGTGTAGTATGGTGGATGTGAAAGTCCTGATAATTGATTTCCATAAATAAAAATATTAATCATTGTCACTAGATTATACATCATTCTGATCTAAGTTGTTCGTTAAATGTCATGTGTGAGCTTCTCATTTGGCATTGATGCATTCATTTTGATGGCATGTAAAATATTGTCAATAAGAACTCTAACATTCTCTCGGTCAGATTTTGTTATGTGTGACAGCTTGTTCCTATTTTGTTGGTTTTTACTACTCTCCCCCAATAAGGTACCAATCCGCTGTTCCATCTTGAGTCTGCGTTCATTTTCAACAGCTTTCAAATGATTTCAGCTAAATGGGAGTCCAACTTCTTCTATTCAGTCCAAATTTTATCCTCTGAAACCTCATTTGGTACTTTGGCTATGCTGCATGTTTTACAGAAGAGACCTTTATCACTCAAAATAAAAAAAGATCACCTAGTTTTATTGCTTGGTTTTCTGTTAGCACATTCTCTGACAGCCACTCCATCTTAAATAACTGCAATTATTTCTTACTTTGGCTTTGTCAGTGAGCGTGTCACTTACCTATTTGTTTCGCCATGATAACCGGTCAACATTTGGGTCTCTTAACTTTGCCAAAGTGGCCCCCAATATTGTTAGCTTGCTAACTCGCACGTGTGCACACCGCATGTAGGTAGGGCAATACACAGAAAATGTCAATTATATGATTTTTTTAAAAGAACCTTAATTTATGCACTGCATACTTATTCCTGTGTACAGAAATGTAAGACCATGGTGCAATGGCGCAGATGCACATCTTAGCGGGAACATTTACCAGAGTGCTTTTAAAACCCGACCTGGTGTTGACACAATACTGCGAGTGGGTTTGTGTGTGTCCAAACAAGACAAGTTTGCATTCCCCCTTCAAGGGCCAACCAAAGAGAAGGCCAAATGGAGACAAGTAGCAGCAGCCGTTGTTAGCGCGCACCTTGATGCCAACAACGATTCCGCGGTCCCTGATGAGCTTAGGGAACAAGGTGCCGTCATCAGTGCTTTGGTAAAGTGTCTCGTGGAAGAAGATGACACCGCCGATACAGTTGTCTATGCGCTCGTCGGCTGTGAACAACAACTGGCGGTAACGCCTGCGATTCTCCTCCGTGTTGTCCACACCAATTGGGGTGAAGCGCTTGGCCATGCTGCCTGCAAGCACCAAGCGACATGTTAAAACATTAAATCTGAAGTGGCGCGCAAGAGTGTTTAAAAAAAAAGAAGTGGGGATCTAGTCAGGGTTTCCAAATACATTCCAAATACATAATTTCTGGAATTTAAGCCCCACCTGATTGTACACTGTACCCAATGTTCCCTCTAATTTTCCACGGGTCAGAGCGTTCACACAAAGTCAGTGAGCAACGCTTGAAACAACAGTGAGCAACCATAATCCCAAGTGTGGCAAGATAAGCAATTATCAAACATGTCCAAAACTTGACATCAAGTTACATTTTGCTGAGTTTCCGGCAATGCAAAATTATTTTTCTCTTTTGAATGAATTGACTCATGTATTATTGCAAACGTTGTATGGCCTAAAATCGTCGTTTGTTCTTACAATTCTTTAACAAGATATCCATTTCTTTTTAGTTCCTGATACATTGTGTCGCATAATATTAACATTTTTGGGGGCTTATTTAGTCGGTTGTAAGATACAGAACTGTACTTAATCACATTTTTTAGTGGAAGTACAATGTTGGCAACAAGATTCACTTGATATAATTGGAAATTATTTGAATGCAACACAAACTTTTTCTTCTTTTTTTCCGTGTTTTTGTTTTACTTTTTTTTTTAATTCCTTAAAAAAAAATCTCATTGTGTTTATTTTTTCTGAGCTGTTCCTTTATTCTTTTTGTTCTCAATTTATTTTTTTCCTAAATTTCTCTCGTTTCTTTTTTTCTGGCTTTTTTCTAAATTTTTCCTTCTTTTTTTTCCTCTTCCTTTTGTTTCTTTTTTTCTCAGCTTTTCACTACTTTTTAATTTTGGTATTTTTTTCCTTTTTTGTTCTATTCCCCCCTTCCTTTAAGTCATTTTGTGCATAATTTTACATAATATTTGGTCATGTTGGGATTAAAGAAGCAAAAACAACCCGAAAGAGCCTGTTCCTTTTAGTGAGCTGAGCCAAAAAAGCCGATTCTTGACAAACTCTACTTCGTTCTCCTTCGACTCGACTTCAAAATACCGCATTTAGGACACAACGTCAGGGGAGGCCGTGTATTTTTACTTTCATGCACTGTAACTTTGACTTAAGTCGCTTCTTAATTAGTAATTTTGAGCCCTCCTTTTTGTGCGCTTGCTAGATTTTCTTGTGCGCTGAGAATGTGCGAGCAGTGCGCAATTGCACACGCGCGCAGCTTAGAGGGAACACTGGCTGTACCTAATAAGTTTTTAGAGGAAAAAAATTTGGTACATAAAAAAGCCATGCATGCCCATGTGCACAGTGGAAACACATCAGCCTTCTGCTCCATGTGCATTCACCCAGCCTAGGAATGTGTTCCAGTTTAGGCCACCTGCTTTTGTTACCTCTGAAAGCCTTTTTTTCAACTTAATACATTACTCCCAGTAGTAGGGTGTAAGGGCCTGAAATACCTTTTGGGTGGCCTAAAAATTTCTGAATTACATGATGACTTAAAAAGTGGTCGGCGGCGCCCTCTGTTGGCTGCGGCTGCATCGGCTCGCTACAACGGGTCAGGTGCAATCGACATTTCGTTCTGTGTACATTGTTACACAGAATGACAATACAAGGATATTATTATTATTATTATTATATTATACTTTGTCCATCAATAATTAATAAATAATTTCCAATTGACCTTTAATTGCTTCTCCCTGGTTGTGCTGCTTCCAGATGTGTTCTATCATATTCAAGCAATAAACCAATCACATTACAGCCAGTAGTTGCAAAGAAATATAAAAGTCTGGAATCAAATACCTAAAGAATATAAAAAAAGAAGATAAAAAGAAATATCTATCTATCACAAAATTCCTTTAGTTAAGATTTTTGCATACCTGTCAACCTGTACGTTTTTGCCGTACAAAGTACGTTTATTATGCATTTTAAGACGTGTACGACGTACAAGAAAATCTATACGGAAAAACGCAAATTTGTCAATTATGGGTACCATCCGGTAAACACACACTATCACAAAACGGCAAATCAATCAAGTCTAACGAGTTCGCCGCTGAAGCCTCCTATCTCGGTATCGTTTTTTTCGTTGCAAACGAACGGTTTGATGCTACTGTGCGCATGCGTCTGCCGCCTGGGGATTTCCCATCATGCATCATTCCGAGAAAAAAAAAATATGGTGTAAAGATTATTTTTTATTTTGAACGGGAAAATACGACAGTTTGTACGGGCATGGAGCCGTGGAGGTTGACAGGTATGTTATTGGTTGGGCAGCAATGCTGTTGTGTTTGGTCATTTCCAATATGATTAGCTGATCGATCGTTTTGGGCACATATACAGACGCTGCCCTACTGATGAATGAGACGATTGTTTGTGAGTTGAATGTGTTTGTAAGTTGCTTCAGTGCTATATTTTATATGTTTAAGGTTTATATAAGTATGTTTAAGGCTTGTATAAGGTTCCAAATCTTAAAATGATGATAATAAAAGCGTACCAGTAGACTCATCAGCAGCAAGGATGCCCTTGCCAGGAGCCACAATCCTCAGGGCAATGTCCTGCAGCTCCTTCTTCTGGGCAGGAGTCAGTGCAGGAAACTGGTGAGTCATGGTGGCTAAAAACAAACAACAATAAGGGAAAAGTTATGTACAGTAGTTCATTCAAAACATTCAGATCAGGCCTAAAAAAAAGCAGCCCGACCCAGCCTGAGTGGCGGGTACATAAACCCGAACCCGCTTAAACCCGCCAGATTAACTTGATAAATGAACTTAAAATAAACCCGAAGCTTTAACCTCCCAAAGTTAACACGGGCTTCATGTGCGGCCGTGCGTACTTCAACGCCGAACTGTGCATTTTGGCTAGACTACAAAACTTAGCATTAATGAACGGTTTGGCGCAAAGTGCGCATCTCGGTGACGTACAGTGAAAGAAAGTAAAACTGAAAACATGTGGCACTGAAATGAAAGTCAAATTATGGAGATTACAAGTTGCAAATATTTGGACAAAAAACAGAAAGTTTGTAAAGCTTGTAAGCTATTGGCAAGAAGCAGAAATGACATCTGACCTGAGGGAGGTTCGCGTCTTTTACCCTAAAAAAAATCATACTTTAAAAAAAAAACCCAACCCCAACAAATAATTGGTCAAATTAAGATTATTTGGCCTAAAAATTATGTCACGCAAAAAAATTGACCAGCTAACAGACACCGCCTTTTCCATCCAATAAGCTGTGTTTTTTCTCCACTGTGAATAATTGATTACATAAGCACAGTGCAAAGCAAGCAGACAGAAGTGGAGGCATTATGTAACAGGATACCGTCAGGCTCACCCAACTCTTCTCAGCAACCCTACCAACTTACTGCTAGTTTTTCCACCCTATTCATTCATTCTTTTGTTTGTTCTCTTTTAGGCCGCTTATTCTTAGCCTTTATTTGTGAGGCCGCAACACAAGGAAGTCATTAATAACAAAGAGGAAATTGATACAAACACTTTGCGTGTTGTAGTTGGGACTATTGTGTAGTCCACTGAACTTTCACATGGGGTTCCCACAAAGACTGCGGCGTTTGTGCAAGGACAATGGCCTGAGGCCGAGCTGGAAAATAGAACAATATGAGTTGACTGGCAGGCAAAATTGAGTCTGGCTTGGGGGCTGTCCAGCTGGCCTTGCGTACTAATCCTTAGCTTAGGGAGCATTGAAGTTACAGGTGAATGTGAAGAGGTCTGGCCCGCATGTTTACACTCGATAAAGTGTTAACAAAAGGTGCTGTTCAGTAGAAGCACACACTCAGCAAATAGCTGTCACCTTTTGTGGAGCACAGTTAGGTATGCAAACTCAAAAGTCTTGCAAAACTCTTTCTTTTGCATTTTAAAGCTAAACATAATCAAAGAAAACTCTGGTAAATTATACATTACGATCATGGGGATAATATTGGTTTCACTCATTCATTTCAGGCAGTTACATTTTCCGTGGGAAAAAGAAAACTTATTAAATCAACCCCCTCTTATATATATTATTTCATTAGCTACACCGCTTATCCTCAGTAGGGTCGCAGGGGTGTTGGAGCCCATCCCAGCAATCATCGGGCTGTGGACACCCTGAACTGGTTGCCAGCCAATCACAGGGCACACAGGGACAGACAACTCACTCGCTCATTCACACCTAGGGACAATTTGGACCGGCCAATTCACCTGAAATGCATGTTTTTGGAATGTGGGAGGAAACTGGAGTGCCCGGAGGAAACCCACGCAAGCACGGGGAGAACATACAAACTCCGCACATGAACTGTGCCGCACATGCGCTAAATTAGTTTTACCTGGTTATATCAGTATCAGAAATTATTTTCCCCCCATTTTATTAACACTCCACTTATTGAAACATGAATATTTTGTTTGTTTGTTTGTTTGTACATGATTCAATTGTTTGTTTGTTTGTACATGATTCAAATTGAATCTTTTCTTCCGGCGCCGTCACGAATGGCAGCCACTCCAGCAGCTCCCGTGTTATTTTCGATTGTTCTCAGCTCAGGGATGCTGCTGGAAATGTGAATTTCCCTTCGGGGATGAACAAAGTATCTATCTATCTATCTATCTATCTATCTATCTAACCACTGCGCCGCCGTGCTGCCCTATAAATATTATATATATATACATACATATACACACACACATATTCAATAATAATATACGGCGGCATGGCTGCTGAGTGGTAAACGCATCTGCGGCATAGTTTTGAGGACAAGGATTCAAATCCAGCTATAAGCCTTTCTTTGCTGAGTTTGCATGTTCTCCCCGTGCTTGCATGGGTTTCTAGTTTGGGGTGTCAATGCTTTACTGTCAAGTGTGCGGAAAACTGCGAGTAACTTGCACAGCAAAAATACAGTCGAAATAAAAATGGCTAGCATCTCAATATTTTCAGATTTGATGAAAATTATGACTTGTCCCTTTTCACTTTTAACTATGCGAATACTTTACCCCTGCCTTAAAGGGATGGTGTATATCATTTAACCAATAGATGTGGTGTGACAAAGCACAGGGAAGAATATAAACTCAAAGAGACCAAACCGCACTATTTATCTTCTCATTTTTGCCAGGTTTATTTTTTTCCCGGGTAACCACAGCAACAAGATGGTGGACGATTATGTCAGCTCCCTCAAAGTGAGCCTGGTGTTATGTGTAAAGCTTTCGAGTACTTTTTTAATGCATGTTTATACGATTGTTCATGTATTTTAATTCTCATTATTCAAATAATGTTATTTATTTATTTATTTATTTATTTTTACCAAAGAAAGTTTTTTTACTACTAGGATTCACTAAACAATGCACAATGTCGAGTTGATTAAGCTAACCATCATTCTTGCTTTCCTTCCACTTTTTTTCTTTTGAAATTGTGAATTTATAACTTAATGTTTTGCTAGAATCGTTGATCATGTTAAAAGTTTTATGGTTAAATATTATTAATAGAAGAAATCAATGTTACACATCGAATGCATTTTTATTTGGTGTTTAATTTTGAGTCAATTTGGATAAATCTGTTCATAAGGAGTGAATAAATATGCCTAAAATACTTTCAGGCCAGCTTCGCCCATGTGAGGCTCATGTTACGTAAAATACCATAAAATCCGGACTATAGAGCGCACCTGATTATAAGCCGCAAGCACTACAGTTTACGGGCATTATTGGTTTTGTCTTTACACAAGCCGCACCTGTATATAAGCCACATGCGCCCACATTAAAACATGTAGCAAAGTCAAAAGCTTATCCCGAATTTGACTGGGTGCCACAATTGTAACTATAAATATAGTATACAATCCAAACTCCACAATCGGCAACATGAACGGAAAATGATACCTGCAATTAGAATAAGCTTCAGGCCTGAACATTTGGGAAAAAAGTAGCGGCTTATAGTCCGGAATTTACGGTAATACAAATTTCTTGACCTGTAAGTAAGTGTTCAAAAGAGATCCATATTTATGTTATGTTCATGTATTTGTGCTTATCATTTAAATAAATATTGTTTTTTTAAATAATTCTAGTTAAGAATTAATAATAAATATACCATGTTGGGACTTGTGAAGCAAATACTTTATTTTGCTTCAATACAAAGATAATTTGTCTTGTATTAGGTTGTATAATGAAATTTAGCAAATGTAAACCATTGAATTGCAGAAATTATTGGAATTTAGAGAAATTACACTCCATAAAGTATTTGGAAATTATTTAACTAGAGGCGCTGCCAAATAATTAATTAGCTGCCGCATTTCGTAGTTATACTGAAGATTTAATTGACAAGGACAGTCAAAACTTTAAATTCTAGTCTTTTGTGATTGGGCCTCAATTTGTATAATTTCCTAGTTGGAAAGTATCCAAATACAAGTCTTAGCATCTTCCAAATATGGAACCCTTAGACCAGACCTGGGCACTCCGGTCCTGGAGGGCCGTATGTTCTGCATGATTTTTGAGGTTTCTCTGATCCAATACAGGTGATTCCAATCACCAGTATCGTTAACGAGCACTGCTAACGAGGTTATAATTTGTATCACCTGAGTTAAAGAAGAGCAAACTTCAAAATCTGGCAGGACGTATGGCCCTCCAGGACCGGAGTGCCCAGGTCTGCCTTAGACCAAAGGGGTCACCCTTTCTTCTATTTCAAGCATGCCTCTTACAGTCTCTTTGCATTCTGAGAAAAAAAAGATTATATTATATGTCAGCTGTTGTCTATTTTTTGTAGTTTTTTTTTTTATGTTTAAATGAGACAAGTTAGTGAACTTTGGGGCTTAACATTGTATCCACAAAGAAAAACACCAAGTAGATTCATGCATTAGGCGCTGCAAAAAGCAGATTCACTCAGCTCATTAAGCGGAGGCCCTGGAATTTGCGTCAAAATGGCCTGGTGCCCAGACATTTTCTAAAAGAGATTCGTTGCACTTTTATCTTAATAGGATGAATTCATTTCAACACTAAAATACGTAATATTTTGCACCAATCTAACATCCAATAAAACATTTTATCTTCACCTTTTTTGGGCCAAGGCACACTTTTCTTCCTTAAAATTCTCAAGGCACACTGTCTAACGAAAATGTTTGAAAATTATTCTCGTTTTTTTTTTTTAACCTTAATTGATCATGTTGCCTAAATTGACAGGACAAAATAGTTTTTATTATTTGTGGTTACTGAGGCTCAGGAAGTAATACATGTTAGTCATCTTGGTAACTTTCATGCTGTAATGATGAATTTTACTATATTTTTAACCTATTTTAAATTGTCACTATATTTTGTCTTGTTTTTCTAGAAAAACAAAAAATATAATACTTAAATTGGGCTGAAATGATCTGCCAGCGGAACTAGCATATTTTTGCTAGGTTCTGACATTTATCTGTTTTGTTTTTTTTGTAAAACATAAATAATTATTCAATCGTCAAAAAGATAACAAGCACCACACAAAATATATTTTTAAAACATTTCCCTGTATTGTCTCAAAATAGGACAATGAGTACATACGATTAAAAATAAATAGAAATCTATTGTCACTTAGAAATAGGGATGAATGTTAGAGGTACTCAGCTGATCACTGGAAGAAAGCAAAGATAATACACACACACACATTTTTTTTGCTAATATAAATTTGTTTATTTCCTGTGGCATACTAGACAATGTCTTGTCGCAAAATGAATAGGGGACGGTGGGTTCACAGCCTGTTGTACAACTCTCACGCACTATTTCTGCACTGCGACATCAACAGGGGTCCCCCCCACGCCCCTACAATAACTATGAAATAATCACGTTAAAAAAAAACGTTGAGAGCGCAACAATCATGGACGCCTTTTGTATAGTACTTTTAGGAAGGTTTATTTGCTTCAAAAACCTGGCAAAATCAAATGGTTGGGCATCCTTTTTTTTGTCAGACCGTAGTATAAACTGATTTTGTGCCAATGCGCAGTCATAAAACACAATAAAGCATGGTATTCCTATAGTAATACATTTTGTTTGACATTTGCTTTTGGAGGCAAGGTCAAATCAAACCAATAAAAAAAATCAAATGGTTATTTGCAAGATAGTGTTTTTAAAAAGGTCACTATGCTCTCTTGGTAATAATCAGGAAATGTAGGTAATTTATGAACCCATTTGGATAGTGCAGCAAGATTCCTCAGTGATTATTAGCAGATTTAGCAACAGTGAAACAATGATTTAGCAAAAAGGAACTCATGCTTGTCCTGATAATTTATACTTTTAACCCCGCACAAAATGACCTAGTATTTAATAAGGAAGAAAAATCAAGATGGAAAAAAACAAATACTGTATCTTGCAGTGGTCCACCGTGTATTCCACACCTAGGCCTTTAGGAGTGCAAAGTCTGAATCAATCCAACCTTCAATAACTATATTAAGGCTATAAAACATAAACTGAAGCTACAGCTGAGACACAAATGAAAAAGTATCAATAATAACCTTTTAAAATGGCAAAATAATTTAGAAATATAGCCACGTTTTACTCACCAAAAATTATTCTCATCCATCCTCATTTCTTTCCTCAAGACGATTTCAAATACTCTGTAGTACAAATTCCCCGTGCGTTTCAGTACCATCAAGAATTTATTTTCTAGCGCCAAAGTTAAAGCTGAAAATCATGTCATGTTGTATTTATAACATACACTTTTAGTCGATTTAGGGCTGAGAATGCCTTTTGGACAGAAATAGGGAGTTTTTCCTTCAAATTTTTGTTGTTGTTTGTTGTCCGTTACGCAGTGCGCCCAGCGTAGTTTTTTGATACTGCTGATGTTTAGTTACACCTACTAAGAGGCACTGGCTCGGCATCGCAGAAACCAACAGCTTTTTAAGGCCTCCGGGTGGAGTTCTGACCCTGACAAAAAGTAATGGCTGTAATGTATTTGGTAGTCAATGAAAGTACCCATCTGCAAGCAGTGCAACCAGGGCATCATTTGGAATTATTCAAAAAGCATCCATTGACAAAGTAAAATTAACATCACATGATTCCGTTATGTTTGAAGCCAGCATAGAAGGCCTTGCAACCCAAGACGGCCCACAACTGGTATTTTCGAATTTAAGTTGGGAATGAAAAATGGAGCCCTGCTTTACAACCCTAATAGTCCTCCATAAAGAAGAAATAAATTACGTTGACACACGTAAAATAATTTATTGCACAACCAATTCGTAATAAGTAAAGAGCATTTTTATTTATTGTGCAATACGGGTAAAATGCAGGATGTACAGTTGGCCCCGCCCCCTCATCACCGAGGATGTCTACGTGCTGGGAACCAACTACACGCAGGCGCGCACTCCCCTTTTCCATTGCAGTACACGCGCACGCACGCCTCTAATTCACGACGACGCAACAGGCTACCTTGTCATCCTTGAAGGTCATTCAAGTCTCACCCCAAGTTCAATGTCGTACCTACTTACGAAAAATACTTCACTAAAAGATGTTTAATTCTACCGACAAACAGGGAGTCATTTTATTTGAGAGCCGTGCGCAGAGAATTGACGGAGAGCTAAGCTAGGCAAGATGAGAGCAGCATCACGACAAGAGAGGAACGAAGTGGCGAATAAAATGTGTCGAATGTATATGAAGTAGGCTCTTTACCTGTCTTGTGAAAAGAAGTGCAGAGTGAAATTATCGAATATGAGGGTGTTGTTCAGTGGAGAGTCTTCACTGTGCTGCAGAGAAACGTGACGCTTTACAAAACCTTCGGGCACCAGGGAGGGGGCTGAGAGGCTAATGCGTCACACCGGCTGGAGAGGGAGAAGTCGGCAGTACGCATGCGCAGAAGAGCATCCGCCATCAGCGGCTTGCATTTAGGCACGACAGGAAGCGGTGGACTGAGGTGGGTGGCGTCACCACCGTTTTTACTCAAGTAAAAGTACAGTTACATTAGAATATCATTCAAATAGAAGTAAAAGTAGTCATCCAAATAGATACTTGAGTAAAAGTAACTGCTCTGAACAATGAAAAATGTAATATCACCCAGAGTGGGTTCAGTCATAAATGTAGGTGTCACATTTGACCCCAATCTGTCCTTCCAAACACACGTTAAGAATATTACCTGAACAGCTTTTTCCATCTTTGCAACATTACTAAAATTCGCCCTATGCTGTCCTAGTCCTATGAGGTGATTAAAAATCATGCGTTTGTTACCTCCCGTCTCGATTACTGTAATGTACGACTCTCCGGTCTCTCGAAGTCCAAAATCAAAAGGCCTGCAGCTGGTACAAAATGCTGCAGCGAGGCTTTTGACTTAGACAAGAAAGTTTGATCACATTACCCCCATTTTAGCTAACCTGCATCGGCTCCCTGTTAGCCTAAGGTGTGATTGTTGGTATTATGCAACATCATGCATTGACTTGCTCCCTCATATCTACCAGATCTATTTTCCCCCTATGTTCGGGTCCGGAGCCTTCGCTCTGAAAATGCTGGTCTACTAGTCATCCCAAGAGCCATGACGACATCCACAGGTTTGAGAGCGTTCTCCATTTGGGCCCTGGTGCTTTGCCTTCTGAGATTTCGATCTGCAACCTCAGTGGAACTGTTTAAATCTATGCTTTAACAGACTTCTATTTATATCTTATGAATGACTTATATTTCCTGTTGACATGAAATGAAATGATCTGAAATGATCTGCATGTATATAGCGCTTTTCAAGTCAATGACTTCCCAAAGCGCTTTACAGTGTGCTTCACATTTCCCAATAGCGGCCGTGATCTGTGCAGCCATGTAAGGCGCTAACCTGCTTATTGGGGGTTCAGTGTCTTACCCAAGGACACTTCGACATGTAACACGGACAAGCCGGGATTCAAACTGGGATCCCTTAATCCTAAGACGATCGCTCTACCTCCTGAGCTACTGCCGCCCCAATATCTGTGTGTTAATTGTTATTGCAACATCCATTGCAGCCTAGAATGGGGATTACTTCATGTGAATTAGAATTTACTTTAATTGTCATTCTTTGTAACCATGCACACAGAACGAAATGTCGATACCCCTGACCCGTACAGTCAAAATGTAGCGAGCCGATGCAGCCACAGCCAAACAGGGCGCCGCCATTTTAGACCCAACTGCTGTGTTGGGAGTCATTAGGTGACCAAACCTCCCAATTCCAACCCTTAATGCCGAGCGCTAAGCAGGGAGGCAATGAGTACCAATGTTGTAAGTCTTAGGTATGACTCTGCCGAGGCTTGAACCAGCTACCTCCCAGCCTCGGACCGGGCGCCCTACCATCTAGGCTAACGAGCTGTGTGGTCCCCTCTCAAGGTTTCTTCATTTTCCTCATGTTGAGGTTTTTGAATTTTCCTTGCCCTCATGTAGGTTTCAGAACAGGGGACGGTGTAATACTAGTCTGTGGTTTGCAATAATCTGTGGTCTGTGCAGCCCTTTGAGACTCCTTGTGGTTCGGGGCTATACAAATTAACTTGACTTGACTACTTGGTGTAAAAAATGACTCAAGTACTGAGTATTTGTAGCATCGTCTTATTTATTGATTTTTTTTAAACAACCATTCAATCAGATCATCGAATTATTAAAGTCCATCCAATCAACAATAAATTACATTTGATTAAAACATTATAATAAGGTAAATTCAAGTACTTTGATTAACAAAAATTAATAATAGTATAAATCAAATAAATTAATTAAGCTCAAGTGGAACATTTAAAGCCTCAGTACTTTTTTTAACAAGGCCTTAACAACAAGGTAGCCCAGGGGTCGGAAACCCAAAATCTTGAAAGCGACATTTCGGATCCACAAAAACAAATATGTCAGGAGATGTGGAAAAAATAAAAGCCTAATAATAAACACAACACATGCTGTATGTATCTATATTAGCCTATTATCAAAATGAGTAAGTCGAATGCAGCACATTCTGACTCTTTTTGTGATTTAAAGGAACATTGTGTATCATTTAGCACCATCAAGTGGTAAAAAACTGGCATTCATTAAAAAAATCAATATTGTTTCGAATAATAAGCCAAAATACATTAACTATCATATAAATATGCTTTTTTTTCAAGCACCTGTAGTTTAAGAATTTTGTAATTATTTTACTAAACAAAAGACTCCTCTAGAACAGTGTTGTCTTTTTTTACTTTTGCAGAATAGATTGCAAATGCATCTCCACTACACTAGGAGGCAGTAGCGTTCTCAGTGACGGGGTGTTTTGTTTACATTTAATAATAATAATAATAATAATTTCCTTTGTATTGTCATTCTTTGTAACAATGTACACAGAACGAAATGTCGATACACCTGACCCGTTGTAGCGAGCCGATGCATTTAGCCTTCATGCAGTGCATTAAGCACACATTACGAGCATTGAGTATGAAGTGTAAGACACAAAGTGTAGCAGGCCCTCAAGTGACCCCATGAAAAAAAATATTTAACACGGAAGCAGAGGCAGATGAAGAGAGATGGGGTGAAGAAGCAAACCAAAGACAAAAAAGAGACAGAAAATGATTGAGAAGCCCTGCATTAAACAAAAGGGTTTGTTCTTTACTTTCAGTGTATAGCAAGGGTGTGCAAACTCCGTAAAGCGGGCCAGATTTGGTAAGCTGAAAATGTGTTAGGGCCGACTATTCAGCCTGGCATTCTTTGGACAGTCTTTAAATAATTCACCCTCTGGGAAAGGTTTGCAGTGCTTGGCGATTAGCGTCAAAACCTCGTAGCCCGTCTTTGTAGCATTTTAATCTGACTTGCAGGGTTTCATGAGAAAGCACTGCTGTGCCTGCTTTCTCACAGCTCCCAGTTGCTTTGCCTTTTCACAGCGGTCGTTTTCAGTTAGCTTTTCATAATCAGCATGTTTCATCAAGTAGTGCCTCTTGATATTGTAGTCTTTGAAAACAGCCGGTTTGTGTTTCAGATTTCATTGAAAAAGTACTACAGTTTTTTTATTTACAGTCGCCATGTCGGAAATGGGGTGGGCTGAAATTCTCACAGAAAGACGAGGGCAAGGAGGCCAAAGGGCTGCTGCCATCATCTGAAATTGTGATTTTTTTTATTTTTGCATACAAATTTATTTTTTACTGCGGCCAACAATACTAGCAAGCCACTCATTATTAATTTTATGACAGAGGCCTAGGGCCAGTAAAAATTTAATCACAGTCCGTAACTGGCCCCCCGGCTGGACTTTGGTCAAGCCTGGTGTACAGTATAAGAGTATTTGATTGTATAATAATTGCAAAAGAAAAATGAAGGTTTCCCCTTTACTGATTTCCCCCACAAAGGGTTCTTTTTGCAACCTAACCCCTGCCATAAACAAGGGTTCACCGTGCATATGAAATGATATGATTCAAAAAGCACTAAGACAATATTTGTACTGGGTATCATTGTGCAGGATTGGATGTACTGTAATCTCAACTAACGTGTCTTAACAGTAACTAGTTGGGCAAGTGTTGTTGGGCAAGACAATCTGCATGTCGAAAGAATCTCCATTCAGGCGTTTCACAATTCTTGTGACAAAAGCATCACATCAACATAGTTTAATGTTCCAAAAGAAATGTAAACACTGGAAACAATCTACTTAAAATAGTACAAAGAGGATTTTTAAATATATGTATATATATAAAATAAACGTTCTCGTAGCAAAACACAAATTTCAGGGTAACTTGGTGAGGCATTCGGGTAAGTTGGAACATACTGTAGGCTACAATACAAAAGGCGTTGTACAGAATTTAAGTGAGCGTAGATAGAAATTCAATGTGCTTCACGTATGGAGGACCAATGCTGTATGTATATGTAGAAAAATGAAAATAGATAAATACCTACAAATATATGATATATAAATACATTATGAATACATAAACTAATCACACAATACCAAAATATATGGGAAATGTAATTTATTCGTATATTTTCTGCATATTGTCATTTCTTTATCATTTTATTTTTTTAACATTTATATTGTCGTGCACTTTGTTGTGTATTTTTTCATGTGTATAGTCGTGTATTTTGGCGTGTATGTTGTCGTGCAATTTGCAATATATTTTAGCGTGTATTTTGTTTCGTATATTTCGTCATATATTTTTTCCTGGTATTTTGTCATGTATATTGTTGTGTTTTTTGTCATGTATTTTTTTTTATTTTTTTTCAGTATGGGCAGCACGGCGGCACAGTGGTTAGCGTGTGTGCGGAACAGTTCTGAGGTAATGAGATTGAACCTCCCGTGTGGAGTTTGCATGTTCTCCCCGTGCTTGCGTGGATTTCCCATGGGCACTCCGGTTTTTCTCCCACATTCCAAAAACATGCATGTCAGGTTAATTGGCCGGTCCAAATTGTCCCTAGGTGTGAATGAGCGAGTGACTTGTCTGTCTCTGTGTGCCCTGCGACTGGCTGGCAACCAGTTCAGGGTGTCCCCTGCCCACTGCCCGGAGATGGCTGGGATGGGCTCCAGCACCCCCGCGACCCTGATGAGGATAAGCGCTGCAGATAATGGATGGATGTATGGATTATTTAATTTGTCATGTATTTTGTGGTGTATATTGTAGTGTATTTTGTCACATCTTTTGTCTTGTAATTTGTCAGGTATATTGTTGTGTATTTTGTCATTTATTTTTTTAATTTCTTTATTTCAGTATTTAATTTGTCATGTATTTTGTCACTAATTTTGTTATGTACATTTTTCAGTGTATCTTGTAGTACGTGTCGTGATGTATTTTGTCGTTTATTTTGTTTTATGCGTTGTCTTTTGTTTTGTTGTATATTATTTGTGCAGTTTGTGTTGTATTTTGTCATATATTTTGTTGTGTATTTTATTACAACAAAATGTTATACAAATGAGGGGGAAGTTTAAACTGGATGAGCTTTTCAACTATTGGCCGTTTGACGAACGCACTGATCGTTCATCACTAATCAACCAATAGGTGAATAGCTCCGGCAACTGGGCCACCTCCTCATTTTAATCAAATTTTGTTGTTACATGAAAAAATTCGCGACAAAACACAATAAAATAACTAGTAAAAATAGATGACAAAATTCATCAATATATAAATGGATAGTATTCACGTCATATATTTTGGTGTTTTATTTATGTTTTTATTTATTTATATGGCATATGTTTGTCTGTATTTATTTATTTATACATTTATTTTCTACATATGTCAGGATCTGTCCTCCAATTCAGGGACATGCAGTTTATTTTTAAAAACGAGCACACAAAAACCAAATGACATTTTAAATTCTGCTAGTGACCTTTCTTTGCTCAATAGTTGCGGCATACTGGAAGGCAACACTCAAATCCTTGAATTAAAAACATTTGCTGTTGTGCAAACACAAAACATTAAGAAAAGAGCCTCGGGGGTGTAAAGAATAGTTCTCAAAAAGACTACAAAATGTGTCAGTCCATACATAAAGATCCATATGAGATAATTTCAAAATACTAACCTGGCCTTATATAAAGTAAGAAGTGTGTTTGGGGGATATACGTTTTCAACCTTTCAGGTGCTTGTGTGTTTAGGAAAGAATTGAGCAAGTTTTGAGGAGGATTATATACAAGACCAATATAATATACACCTCTAGGATGATACTTATATATATATATATATATATATATATATATTTATATATAGGGAGAATTTCAAACATTAATATTTTGACGGGCAAAGTCATGCATATGGTCTGCAACCATGAGAGAAAACATCTTGTGAAGTTTTAGATGGATCAAACATACTTTAAATGTGCACCAAGGCCTATTCGGCCCAGTAATGTAAGCAATCAGAGTGAGTGCTTTTAAAATTATTTTTTTAAAGTGCATTAAAATTTGGGTTCAAAAGACTTACGTCAACAAAAACATGCGTGTCATATTTGTGTGGTAAACTGCATTCTAATATCATATTTTCATCCATTATCTGCACCACTTATCCTCAGTAGGGTTGCGGGGGTGCTGGAGCCCATCCCAGCTATCTTCGGGCAGTGGGTAAGGGACACCCTGAACCGTTTGCCAGCCAGTCGCAAGGCACATACAGACAGACAACTCACTCGCTCATTCACACCTAGGGATTATTTGGGCCGGCCAATTAACCTGAAATGCATTTTTTTGGGGAATGTAGATGGAACCAAAGTGCCCGGGGAGAACATTCAAACTCCACACGAGTGGATGTGGTAGGTGGACTTGAACCCTGAACCTTCACACCGGGGGGCTGCATGTTAAACCACTCATCCGCTGCGCCGCTAATATCATATATTTATCTTTTATTTTGTTCCAATTCACTTTCAGATGTTGACTGCGCCAAGTATTTGAGTGAAAAATATGGCAACTTTGAATGAACTGAGTAAAATGACAGATGCACATATGTCAAGCTTATAGGCCAGCCAAACCACCAGCCAATGACAGGAAAGCAGCTGCCCTCCTTGAGGGAAGTGCTGAGTCAGTGGGGAGGGGGCAAGAGTGGTGCTTGGAATCAAATGGACTGAACCATTTCAATGCAATGGAGTATTTTCGATCGTAGGATCAAACCTTCCTGTGTGAAGTTTGCACGTTCTCCCTGTGCTTGCGTGGTTTTCTCCGGGCACTCCGGTTTCCTCCCACATTCCAAAAAAACATGCATTTCAGGTTAATTGGCCGGTTGAAATTGTCTCTAGGTGTGAATGAGCGAGTGAGTTGTCTGTCTCTGTGTGCCCTGCGACTGGCTGACAACCAGTTCAGGGTGTCCCCTGCCCACTGGCCGAGGACAGCTGGGATGGGCTACAGCACCCCCGCGACCCTACTGAGGATAAGCGGTATAGATGATGAATGGATGGATGGAGTATTTCCGACACTTGTGTTGTTCACATTTTTGTTTTGTTTTACTTTTTTTCTAGCGCTTTTCATCGTATTTAAAGGTGGTGTCTGCAACAAAATATTTTACTGGCCATCTTCTGGCTGAAATCATCATTGCAGCTATTTTTTTGTGCGTGCAAGTCCGTGGAATTATTAGATGCACTCAAATAAACTCTTCCTTTTTCATTGTTTTTGGGGTTTGGGTTGGCATTTGGACTGTATTAGAAACAGTCCTTTTCTTACTATCACCATTTTCATCGTAGAATAAAATAACACCGCCACCACGTGTAGAAAATCATTGTCCTACCTTCATCCCCCACCTCCTTTCCTCCAGCATAATGGAACATCGAGGGTTACCGAAAGATGAAAGCAGATCGGCACCGTGGAAAAAATAGATAAAGGCTCTTTGAACTCAGTTGAGCATTATCTATACATACTTGATAGAGAAATTATTTAATTTTAAATGTATAAAGGACATCTCAATCCCTGCACCCCACCTCTGAGCCTATTTTGTCCTTTATTAAATAGAGTGTTTTCAAAATACTATAATTTTCAGGGGTGCTTGGGTTGAATTTGGGGGTGCTTGAGCACCCTCAACATGTGCTAGTTGCGCCCAAGTGACCAATCAATCTGGAACTTCGTAAGACTTGTTTTCTCATGGTTTCAGGCCTTCGGTCGTTGAAAACATTCCTTTTGGAATTTCTCCTTACATTTAAGGACCACCCTATTAGACTACTGCATCAAAATGGCTTTGGGACACCTTTCAAATATGTCCGATCAATGAGGAACTTCACAGGAAGCCTTTTCTCATGGTGATACTCCATATACAGGCTTTAGCTGATTAAAAATCAAAAGTTGGAAAATTAGGAGTCATTCTCCGGCTTTCGAGAACTAGTGTCAGACGAACACTTCCATTTGTGGGCTGGCTTCCTGCAGCAATGCGCCAGGTGTGTTCGGCGGACTCAGTAAGGAATCATATTCGAAACCTTTGAGTGGCTGCAGTGAATGTGTGAGGCCTCGGCGGGCTATGGCAGCGCGGTCAGGTCGCTCCCTCAGTTCTAGAATCGTCTGTGAAGAGAGGTGGTAATACAACCGAATTAAATCAGAGCTTCTCAAATAGGACTTAAAGGGACAACATATGACCAGTAGATATTGCTTTATTTTGTAGTACAGTGGAACCTCGGTTCTCGACCATAATCCGTTCCAGAACTCTGTTCGAAAACCGATTTGGTCGATCACCGAAAATCGTTTTGCCATGAAAAGTAATGTAAAATCATTTTAATCTGTTCCAAATCCTTTAAGGCTTACCATGAACGTAAACATGAAGCTAACCCAGGCTAATCGTACGTTCGCGTTAGAGTAATCTTCCGTACGAAAGATTACGCTAACATGAACGTGTAAAAATTAAAAAATCAGGTCGTTTACACGTCATTTAGCACCGGGTCTCCACAACAAGTGGTGAGCGGTTAAAGGATAAAGAAAAGATTTATGAATAGGATTTCTTACCTTTGTGGTGGTCTGCAGAAGCCATGCTCTGTTCCCTCGAAAGAAGGGAAACTCGCACATCTTCTTCATATTTTGCTATTATTTCTTTCTTAAATGCAATAGTTGTACGCACTAGTCTTCGTTTTACATCTGTAGCAACTTTGCTGCTTGCACTGACCTTCTTCCGAGGCATTATTAGGGGTTAAAACACTCCGTTCACCGATATTAAAAACGAAAGCAAAAAGAAGTGCGCGGTCAAGTGACAACAGTTCTTCACGAGGGGTAGGGGCAATCCCGTACGGCGCTCAGCATCTCCCCTAGCGTACCGGCGTTCGAACTCCGATTTTTTGAATGAAAAGCGAAGCAAGAATTTCTCAAAATTTTGGGTCGAGAACCGATTTGTTCGAAACGAGAGGCGTTCGAAAACCGAGGTTCCACTGTACAACAAAAAAAGATTTCTACAAAGCAGAAGGAAAAAAACAATCTACGGAGAATCAAAATGACCGGAACGCACCATTTTCATTTTCTTTCTAAGTTTTTTGCTCAGCTCTTCACAAGGTTTTTTTTTTTTTTTTTTTTTGGGGGGGGGGGGGGGGTTTGCGCGTCACTATGGAGGTTTTTATTATAGCGACATTAAGTTACTTCAGGGGACAATGTATATTATTTTACTGCTAGATAAGTCTTTTCCAACCACTGTTCCACAGAACACCAGTCATTATCGTTCTGTATTTGTTTGCCTGTGCGGTCTAGCATAAGCTAACTTTCATTTGAATTTACTTCAACCAGAGATGACACTGCACCGACTAATGGTGTCCCGCTGGGTTTTTTTTTTTTCAAAGAAAGAAATGTGCCTTGGCTCAAAAAAGGGTTGAACAACGTGATTAGGTGTTGCTGTATTGTTTAGTTTGACAAAAAATGAGTGCGACAAAGCTAAGGAAGAATACAAACTATGGAGACTCAAGGTGACCAAAACACACAATTTCACAGGTTTTTGTTTTTTTGTGGGACATGTACGCTCCTAAATGTTAAAGTTATTATGACATTGACAATAAGCTACTTAAAGGGACAGTGTGTGGATCTCAGATTTGGGTATTACCTGCATATTGGCAGAATACACACAGCACCTTTATTTCAATATTGTGTGTTTAAAAAAATCAGTCGAAAAAAATTGTGTTTAAAAAAATGGAACAATCAATAACTAGGTTCAATTTAATCCAACTTTCTGTGTTGTTTTGTATGAAATGACCGATTTTCCTGAGTTCAATTAAATTAATTTGTTTTGCTTTTTTTTACAATATGACCGACTTTTGATTCACACCAGGGGTCTCAAACGTAATTTACTTGGGGAACGCTGGAGCTAGGGTTGAGTAAGGTTGGGCATGTGTAGAAAACAGTAGAAAACGTCAAATAAAACATTCCCACTTTTTAAAAAAATGCTACACAAAATAAGGTAAAAAAATGAAAAAAACATCAAGAATTAACATGAAAATAAATAAATCAATAAGCAATAAAATAATCCATAATTTATGTGGACTGAACCTTCGCAAAAGGGAGAGCGTGTAGTAGTAAAAATTAATACCAATAAAGATATTTATTTTCAATTTTTTTTTTAATTATTATCTTTTTTTTTTAAATGCATAGTTGATAAACACTAATAGACATTAAATCTTAATTAAGGAAAAAAGTATTGAAGGGGAAAAAAAACACAATAATTGTTTTATAATCAAATCCTCCATCCCTGAATCATAATTTAGTTGAGTACCTCCAAAAAGACCATCGACCCTCCAGCTAAAGGCCCGGTCACACAGCCTTTCACGGGCGTATCGAGGCTGAATCACGGCCAGAAATTTCTGCCTGTGAAGCAGACGCTGTTGGACGCTTTTGAGATCGCGATACAGACGAAATACAGCCGTGCTTTACACGCGGTAAGAAATTCACACGTGGTTGGCCGCGCGTAACCGCGGGCGGCACAGCGATGCAGCCGCGGTTACCAGCGATAAGGACGCGGAAAAGTCGCCGGAAGGACGTGGAACAGTCGCCGGCCAATTTTGCACATTTTCCACCGCGGGCACCCACAGGCAAAAAAAAAAAAATCGCAAAATTTTACCTGCGATACAGACGCAAAAGGCTGTGTGACCGGGCCTTTAGGCACACTTTTCATGCAATTAATTAACCAGTCCTGCCCTCTTGAGAATTATTTGTCTACCATGTTGCCCCGAAGCTAAAACAAGTTTGACACCCTGCTTTAGGCGGCATCCATTGCAGCCTGGTCATCCTCATGTGCGGTCCCTTCTCAAGGTTTCTTCATTTTCCTCATGTTGAGGTTTTTGAGTTTTTCCTTGCCCTCATGTAGGTTTTAGATCAGGAGATGGTGTAATAATAGTCTGAAAAAATAGTCTGTGTAATAACCTGTGTAGCCCTTTGAGACTCTTTGTGATTAAGGGCTATACAAATAAAAATGACTTGACTAATTTATCTTGAGCTTTTGAATGCCTATATTAAATTCAAAGCGTAAAAAAGGGGAAAAAATATATTCATTTGCAATAATCTGTGGTCTGTGAAGCCCTTTGAGACTCCGTGATTAGGGGCTATACAAATAGATATGACTTGACTTGACTTTGGCCGAAAAAACTATGTCACTGTCTTTGGGAATCACTGCTGAATAAGATAATCAAGTCTTCTGATGAGGTCTCACTTACCTCCACAGGGTGGCGCTGCAGCAGGTTAAGGTCAAAGCTGATCCCATGGAAGAAGGTCTGGCGTTGAAAGCGTTCCAAGGAGCGGAGTCGTCGGGTGGGTATTTTGCACAGTAGCTGTGTGCATGAGTGTCCAAATTATTAACAAAGGAATTTGTTTACATCAGTTGCAGTGTTTTCTCATACCATTAAAAGTCTCATTAACTTGTATGATTATAAAATATAATAATCCATCCATCTATTATCTGCACCGCTTATCCTCAGTAGGGTCGCAGGGGTGCTGGAGCCCATCCCAGCTATCTTCAGGCAGTGGGCAGGGGACTCCCTGAACTGGTTGCCAGCAAGTGGCAGAGCACACAGGCAAATTCGCAAGACAATTCGCTCGCTCATTCACACCAAGGGACAATTTGTACCGGCCAATTAACTTGACATGCATGTTTTTGGAAAGTGGGAGTAAACCAGAGTGCCCGGGGGAAAGCCACGCAAGCATGGGGAGAACATGCAAACTCCACACAGGAGGTTCAATCTCATGACCTCAGAACTGTGCCGCATACGCGCTAACCACTGCGCTGCAGTGCTGTTCATTGCAGAAATCATTTTACAAATAATTAAAAAAATAAATTCAGCATGCGTTTACTGTAGATTCTGTGCTAAAGTTTGACCCATTGATTTTGTAATAATATAGTGTTAAAAATCTAATAATAATAATGTGAATGAGCGAGTGAGTTGTCTGTCCCTGTGTGCCCTGCGATTGGCTGGCAACCAGTTCAGGGTGTCCCCTGCCCACTGCCCGATGATTGCTGGGATGGGCTCCAGCACCCCTGCGACCCTACTGAGGATAAGCGGTGCAGCTGATGAGATGATATATATATATATATATATATATATATATATATATATATATATATACATATTAACAAAGTTAACCAAAAAAATATTTGAGAGTTCTTATCCTATAAATGATAGCAAATGCCATAGTTTGTATTTGTGCTGTGCACTGTGAGTTAACCCAGCCGTGCCAAAGCAAACAGAGTGTTTGTCCCGCCCCACCTGCACTGTGTTTAGATGGCTGGGTAAAATGTGACATTGATGAGTGTAGTACTCTCCCCAAGGATAACAGTTTTCAACTCTCAGCGACCAGAAAAAAAAAATTCCGAGCAGAAAACCGGTCTTGATTTTGCTCTAAAAATGCACCTGATTGATGTGTTTGAATGTAAAGGTGTCTCACCAAATTCTAGGGGAATGACTGAATTTTTGAGGTGCACTCACCTCTGAAATGAGCATGGCCAGAGGGGGGCTCAAACTGAGTGGCATTTCGTAAGGGAAAGATCTCACCCTCCTCAACATGCCACAGTGGTCTGGCTCTGCGGGCAGGGGAAACTGAGAAGAAATTCCGTATCAATCAATGTCATTCTTAATTCAAGAATTTATATGGAAATGTCACCTTTCCGGTAGCCAATGAGAAAAAGAGGATTCCCAGCGACCACCAATCAGCCGCGTGATTGTAGGGACCGCCGCTCAGAACTTCAGGGGCTGCAATGAGGACAGAACTTGCTCACAACATTTCATGTAGATCAGGGGTATCAAACCTGTGGCTCAGAGAAAATTGCTGGTTCAAAGGTCCCGCCTTTACCCTGCCAAATTAATGGGACAGTGTGCATGAATTTACCATTAAACTGAAAACAAGTGCTACAAAGCAATCGTCCGCGACCTTTTCTGTACCACGGACCAGTTTGACGTCTGACAGTACTGTATTCCGTTAAATTAGTAATGGTAATGCAAATGATAATAATAATAATTATAATGATAATATTAGGGCAGCACGGCGGCACAGTGGTTAGCGCTTGTGCGGCACAGTTCATGTCATGGGAACCTGTCTTAGGTACAAATCCAGCTCCAAACTTCCTGTGCGGAGTTTGTATGTTCTCCCCGTGCTTGCGTGGGTTCCTCCGGGCACTCCGGTTTCCTCCCACATTCCAAAAACATGCATTTCAGGTGAATTGGCCGGTCCAAATTGTCCCTAGGTGTGAATGAGCGAATGAGTTGTCTGTCCCTGTGTGCCCTGCGATTGGCTGGCAACCAGTTCAGGGTGTCCCCTGCCCACTGCCCGGAGATGGCTGGGATGGGCTCCAGCCCCCCCGCGACCCTAATGAGGATAAGCGGTACGGCTAATGAGATGAGATGATATGATAATATTAATAAGCCTAAATACACTGTTTAATCACTAGACCACTACGAATGTAGATGACATTGGAAAAGGAATTTGATTTTATCTCATCATTGCACTATTTTTACTCACAGTGTTACTTTTCAAAACATTGTTTTGGCTTAACCATTTCTAATACTGCTCCATTGCAATATAATGCATTGTAAAAGGTTAAACTATCTCTCCACTTCTTCACGAATGAAAGTTAGAGAATGGAGAAAACAAAAAGTATTTAAACAACTATACTATAGAAGCTCTTTTACGTATGCATACATATTACACCGAGAGGTCATTGACTCACAAGTGAAGAGGTTGAGAAACTGTTTAACCTATCAGAATGCACTATGCAAATCAGTATTGTGGCACCATAAGTAGAAAATAGTGTGATGATGGTTTATACTCAAATGCCTTTTTCTATGTCATTTGTACCACTGATGGTCTAGTACAGGGGATAGAAACCTTTTTGACCCAAAGAGCCATGATAGCAAAGTAATTTTGAAAATTTTTGTTTTTAAAAACCCTCTATGAATTTTAAAACAACATTCGACATAACAGCTAAACCCACACTGCGGAAAAAAGCTTATTTTTCTTCATGTTTTAGTCCACTGTGTGATTCTAGATGATTTTATAAAATCATAGGAAAATATCCAAGCCTGCGTCCCATATCAACAAATATACCACTTTAAACTTTACCTAAGATCGCTGAGACTTATTTTGTACTTCATTTTTTTCATAAAAGAATTCGCCCAGCCCGACCACTCACCCAATCGATCCCGTCCATTCCTGCCGCTTACCCAATCAAACTGCTCTGTGCTGGCGTTTTGGGGAATTCACAGTTTTACAGTTTGTTCTGTGGGTTTTCATTATAAAGTGTATCAACAGTGAACATACAATATTTAATGAGCTTCCATATGAAGCCAAAACGGGGTCTGTTGGTGTGACACCTTGAGTGTAAACTGGAATAGAAACTGTGCCCTTTAAATACTAGACAGAACCATCTTTCCCACCAGTGGTTAATCAGCTTTCACATGTTAAATCTAGTGAAGGCCAATCAGAATTTGAACAACTAAGATGAAATATGCATTAGTAAACTTTTATCTCCGAACCATACGAAAAAAACATGTATGGCTCCTAAGCCATAAGCTTCCAACCCCTGGTCTAGTATTAATGTGTTGGCTCTTTCACCACCACTACTTGGGTTTAATTCCCATTGCATACCATATTTTTTTATTTGAGTTGGCGGTTCATATTAATGCATTGCAATAATATTAACCTGTACAAACGGAAGCTCCTACTGTAGTCTTCATTTCATGCACCTTATAGTCTTGTGTGCCTTATATGAGAAAAATATATGATATAAGACTGTTTCGGGGGTGCGCCTTATAATCCATTGCACCTTACAGTGCGGAGACTTGAATTTGAGAGCCCTGATGTAGAATCTTCCTTACCCATGTACTGGATGGTGCCACATATGGTGAAAGCTCGACCTCCTCGCTCCAGACGCCGGGACAGACCAAAGTCAGCCAGCCGCAAGTGTCCTGTAATTCATCATTAGTTAAAATATCGATATTTTGTTTCACGTTTCAATTGTGCCCTTATTTTATTGATGAGTTTGGGACAGATTAAAGTCCTCTAGAACAGTGACGTGCAGTCATGGAAGGAGGTTGAGACTATGCCTCACCAATCAACATCGAAATAAAAAAATACAAATACCGTAAATTCCGGACTATAAGCCGCTACTTTTTTCCCAAATTTTCAACCCTGCGGCTTATTCAGAGATGCGGCCAATTTATGTAATTTTTTTAACGGCCGCCAGCAGTGCTCGAGTGTGAGAGGCATGATTTAGACCGGTAAAATATATGCGCCGAGGAAGATCACAACTTATGAGCGTAAACATACCCTCATCGTGCAAATTGCACTAAATAAGGTTCGTGACGCAGCTTCCATGTAAAAAGCAAACGGGCACATTGCTGGGGAGCATTGACGTAAGGGAGCGTGAGACAAAGTCATCATAATAAAGTTTCTTTCCGATATTGAAAAAGACAACTTAGACGTCATTACCAAGGCGGAAGAAGCAAATGGTCTGCTGTGATTCTAACGATTACGGCTTTAATCCCCTCAACAGACTACCGTATTTTCTGCACTATAAGGCGCACCTGGTTATAGGGCGCACCCCGAAAAAATAGTTTTTGGTCCTATTTTTGACATACATAAGACGCACCGGATTATAAGGCGCTACAATGGAAACGTCGACAAAACAGTAAGATAGTTCAGTCAAACTTATTACCCCCTTAACATTCCGAAAGCTTGCAAAGACGCAAATACGTGTCGAGAACACGTGCGGATGCGGTGTCCGTACGATGTCACTCAAATGCATCGTTCCATCATTCGGAAGGTTAAAGTCTTGGGATTCAAGAAATTCCAACCATTCCTTAGTTTCTATTTTCTTTTTCTCTCGCAACTTTACTGTGCATATGACGATAAAAACTTGGAATTGAGTTTAATTTAAAAATAGACACTCCATTCCATCCATTATCTGTACCGCTTATCACAGAAACATCGAGTTCAGTCTGAAACAAGATACAGGGACAATAAAAAACCCGGAGTAGCTCACCAAAGTCGTTGTGTTCATAATAATGTGCAGCCAATGTCCTCTTATATCCGTGAGGGTAGTAAATCCAGGAGAACAAAATATTTACTAATACAGAATAGAAAAAAATGCGTTCTCTATGCCGTCAGCCACGTGCTATACACATTCATCTTTTTCGGCCAATTGCAGGCTTTGTTTTGCCGTTCAAGCCAATGCCAGCCTGTAAATGATAAAAAGGATCCGCCCCTTGACCTCCGAGTAACTTTAGCCAATAGTGATCGATTCAACTGATGATTGACACATCTTTTTCGGCCAATTGCAGGCTTTGTTTTGCTGTTTAAGCCAATGCCAGCCTGTAAATGATAAAAAGGATCCGCCCCTTGACCTCCAAATAACTTAAGCCAATAGTGATCGATTCAAATGATGATTGAATCATTGGTTAGCCAATGAAACGCCGGTAAATAAATCCCAGCATACACCGCATACTACTTGGCGTTCGGGGGAAAATCTAGTCGGCGGGTGCAAAGTTGTTGGAAGAACTTGCGATTTAATATTGATCCATAAATAAGGCGCACTGTATTGTTAGGCGCATGGTCAGCTATTGAAAAAATAAACGGTGGGCGGGAGGGATTTTTAAGGGTTATTGTTCTATCTTCGTTATTCATTAGCCATTATCCGTTATCGGTCAGTTCATAATGCGCTACAAAGCCAAGGCGCTGGGACACTTATTCTCAGCCAAAAGGCCGAGCTAAAGTCCTAGCCCAATATCCTTGCTGCGACCATTGCGAATGCACCGCTCCCGGAAGGACTGCATTACTGGGCAGATGTGTGGAGTGAACAGAACAAGCTATTATTCCATCTCTGGGTTGCAGAACAGTCACATGCCGACATATCTGGATTGGGGGTTGGGGTTTTTAAGGGTTATTGTTCTATTTTCGTTATTCATTATCGGTTATCCGTTATCGGTCAGTTCATAATACGCTACAAAGTCTAGGAGCCGGGATACTTACTCTCAGCCAAAAGGCCAAGCTAAGGGGGTTTTTAAGGGTTATTGTTCTATCATCGTTATTCATTATCCATCATCCGTTATCGGTCAGTTCATAATACGCTACAAAGCCTAGGAGTCGGGACACTTACTCTCAGCTAAAAGGCAAAGCTAAGTTCCTAGCCTCAAAGCCTTGCTGCGATCGTTACGCACCGATACATTTGGGTTCTCATGATCGGCTAAGGGGGGGTTTTTAAGGGTTATTGTTCTATCTTCGTTATTCATTATCCGTCATAGTTGAACCTTATAATGTGGAAAATACAATATTTGGAAAATAATGCGAGCATCTTGTTAGTAGTGAGAGGCTACCTCCCAAAGGCACGGTTTAGTATGAAAGTTATATTATTATTATTATTATTAAAGCTTTGAAAACTCTCTCGATGTACCGTCTTTCTTTGTAAATATGTGTAATATGTATTTGCAACTGTACATTTTTGTAATGTATTTATTTGAGGCACTTATTCTGCACGAGCAAATTAAAAAAGAGGGGTGGAGCAAACGCGGGCTGATGGGAAAGTGGAGACCGGTCAAGTTGAGTTTTTGTGGACACGGCGGACAAAGTGGTCGGCGGCGCCCTCTGTTGGCTGCGGCTGCATCGGCTCGCTACAACGGGTCAGGTGCAATCGACATTTCGTTCTGTGTACATTGTTACACAGAATGACAATACAAGGAAATTATTATTATTATTATTATTATATATATTTTTCCCACCCTTACCTTTGGAAATATACACTTTTTTTCCTTGGATTACTATCAACGGGCACCCAGAATCTGCAGGTCTGCAACAAATTTTAAGTACCTATATCATTTTGCGTTCATCTCGGCGCCAGTGATGTATAGGACCAAATACTACACTGAAGGACATTTAGTTTCAATTGTGGGACTCGATGTTCGTATTTATTTGACGTGGGTGCATGCAGCTTATATACAGGTGCGGCTTGTATGTGGACAAGATCAGTTTTCCTCCTAAAATGTCATGGGTGCGGCTTATAATCAGGTGCGCTCTATAGCCCGGAATTTACGGTACATTACATCGTTAAATGTATTCAGTGTAAACGATATTTTTATTATATAACTTGACAATTTAGGGATTTTCTTATTCAAAATTACTGAATTTTCACATGGTATGGTATGTCATGAATATTATTAAAGGAGCACTGTGTAATATTTGACCACAATATATCACTTTATCGGGTAGTGCAGTGTCCACCCATTTAAGCTGAGAGATACTTTTTGTTACCAATTAGTGCAAAGAGTACCCATGTTGATGTGGATTTCTATAATAACAACTTATGTTATTACTCTGTTGTTGCTACCTGGCAACTGTTGAGGCTGAGGCTTCACTAGCTGAGGACCTTAATCAGTTCTTCGCTCGCTTTGAAGCGGGAAGGCCACAAACAGCCACATCACACCCACCAACAACCAGCAGCAACTCCTTCACATTTCAGGAGCACGAAGTTAGGCGTGCGCTGAATACCATAAACCCCAGGAAGGCAACTGGCCCGGATGGAGTACCAGGGAGGGTACTCAGGGACTGTTCCGATCCGCTGGCTGGGGTCTTCACCACCGTCTTCAACCGGTCCCTGTCACAGGCGACCGTCCCACCTTGCCTCAAAACCTCCACCATCATTCCCATCCCCAAAAAGTCAGCAGTGGAAAGCCTCAACGACTACAGGCCTGTAGCTCTTACGCCTGTGGTCATGAAGTGCTTCGAGAGGTTAGTGTCCCGGCACATCAAAAACTCCCTGCCACTCACACTGGACCCCCACCAGTTTGCCTACAGGGCAAACCGCTCCACTGACGACGCCATAAACACAGCACTTCACACCGTGCTGAAACACCTGGACCACCGGGGGAGCTACGTCAAAATGCTCTTCCTGGTCTTCAGCTCAGCCTTCAACACCATTATCCCGGAGATCCTGGTGGAGAAACTTGCACACCTAGGACTCTCTCCCTCCATCTGCCACTGGATAATGGACTTCCTCTCCAACCGCCCACAGTCGGTGAAACTTCTTACCCACGTCTCTCCCACCCTAACACTGAACACTGGCTCCCCCCAAGGTTGTGCACTGAGCCCCCTGCTTTTCACCCTCTACAGCTCCGACTGCTCACCGACCCACCCCACAAACACTATAATTAAGTTCGCTGACGATACCACCTTGATCGGCCTCATCTCTGAAGGGGACGAGGCGGCATACAGGGATGAGGTGGAGTCACTTTCAACGTGGTGTTCGGAAAACCACCTCATATTGAACACCACAAAAACAAAAGAACTGATTCTGGATTTCAGAAGGAATGGCAGGAATCCAGCACCACTCACCATAAAAGGAGACTGTGTAGAGAGAGTCCACTCTTTTAAATTTCTGGGTGTGCACATCTCCGATGACCTCTCCTGGTCTGCAAACACCAGAGCGGTGGTAAGGAAGGCCGAGCAGCGACTGCACTTCCTGAGATTGCTCAGGAAAAATAATCTAAAACAGCAGCTGCAGGTGTCCTTTTACAAAGCCACAGTGGAGAGCATCCTAACATACTGCATCACGGTGTGGTATGCTGGGTGCACAGCAGCAGACAGGAAAAAGCTCCAGAGGATCATCAAAACAGCCCAGAGAATCGTCGGCTGCTCTCTGCCCAGTCTGGAGGACATTGCCTGCTCTCGCTACCTCAGCAGAGCAGGAAACATCATCAAGGACTTTTCTCACCCCGGCCACCACCTCTTCGACCTGCTGCCTTCCGGCAAGCGCTACAGGTCACACAAAGCAAAAACAAACAGACTCAGAGACAGTTTCTTCCCCACAGCCATTACCACCCTAAACAGACACCGCACAAAAAACTGAAAACTGTTGCAAAAAACTACCTCACAAGAATGTAAAATAGTACACACGTACATGCTGTCTGCACTATGTTTGTTCACTGCTCAAAACAGACACCGCACAAAAAAACTGAAAACTCGTGCCAACACTACCTCATACGAATATAATGGTACTCATGTCTATGTTCTTGCACATGTCGACTGCACTACGTTTACTGCTCACCTTGCACAATGTCTGACCATTTCCTCTTTCTGCACTATGATGTCTATGTTTGCACCAATGCATATGCTGACTATTTTTTTGCACTATGATGACTTTGCACCAAATGCAATATTGCACAACCCTTACGATACCAACGGTATCACGACAACACTGTATGTAACATCCCACATGCCGACATTTCTTGTGTAAATACCATGTAAATTATAACTATAGCCTTATCCCCCTTGCTTTATAACCTTATCTTCTCTGTTCCTTTATCTTCTTGGCTCATACCTCACTGTGAATGTGTAAAACTGGAGTGTCATGCCCAATTTCGTTGTCACAACATGTTAACCCATTTTGTAACAATGACAATAAAGGTATATTCTATTCTATTCTATGTTATTAAAGGATCAATTCTTGGAAGTAGGTTGAAAAAAAAACACATGTACATATATATATATATATATATATGTGTGTACTTCAGCGAACGGCGGCAGAGTGGTTAGCGCGTCCGCGGCACAGTTCTGAGGTCATGAGATCGAATATCTGGGCACTCGGGTTTCCTCCCACACTCCAAAAACATGCATGTCAGCAGTGTTCCCTCTAAGCTGCGCGCGTGCGCAATTGCCCACTGCTTGCACATTCTCAGCGCACAAGAAAATCTAGCCAGCGCACAAAAATGAGGGCTCAATATTACTAATTAAGAAGCGACTTAAGTCAAAATTACAGTGCATGAAGGTAAAAATACACAGCTTCCCCTGAGTTGTGTCCTAAATGCGGTATTTTGAAGTCGAGTCGAAGTAGAACGAAGTTGAGTAAAGTTAGTACAGTTTCTCAAGAACCGGCTTCTTCGGCTCGGCTCACTAAAAGGAACCGGGTCTTCAGGTTGTTTTTGCTTCTTTAATCCCAACATGACCAAATGTTATGTAAAATTATGCACAAAATGACTTAAAGGAAGGGGAGAATAGAACAAAAAAAGAAAAAAATACCAAAATGAAAAAGTAGTGAAAAGCTGAGAAAAAAAGAAACAAATGCAAGAGGAAAAAAAGAAGGAAATATTTAGAAAAAAGCCAGAAAAAAAAGAAAAGAAAGAAATGTAGGAAAAAAGTAACAGCTCGGAAAAAATAAACACGATGAGATTTTTTTTTTAAAGAAATTTAAAAAAAAGGAGAAAAAAACACGGAAAAAAGAAGAAAAAGTTTGTGTTGCATTTAAATAATTTCCAATTATATCAAGTGAATCTTGTTGCCAACATTGTACTTCCACTAAAAAAATGTGATTAAGTACAGTTCTGTATCTTACAACCGACTAAATAAGCCCCCAAAAATGTTAATATTATGCGACAAAATATATCAGGAAATAAAAAGAAATGGATATCTTGTGAAAGAATTGTAAGAACAAACGACGTTTGTAGGCCGTACAACCTTTGCAATAGTACGAGTCAATTCATTCAAAAGAGAAAAATAATTTTGCGTTGCCGGAAACTCAGCAAAATGTAACTTGATGTCAAGTTTTGGACATCTTTGATAGTTAATTATCTTGCCACACTTGCGATTAAGGTTGCTCACTGTTGTTTCAAGCGTTGCTCACCGACTTTGTGTGAACGCTCAGACCCGTGGAAAATTAGAGGGAACATTGCATGTCAGGTTAATTGGCCGGTCCAAATTGTCCCTAGGCGTGAATGAGCAAGTGAGTTGTCTGTCTCTGTGCCCTGCGACTGGCAGTTCAAGGTGTCCCCTCCCCACTGCCCGGAGATAGCTGGGATGGGTTCCAGGACCTCTGCGACCCTACTAAGCATAGGCGGTACAGATAATGGATGGATGGATATACTTCAGCCCCAAACAATAGACTTAGCTAACACAAGTCAAGCCCTCGAGTGAGTTTTCATCATGATAGAAGATTATCTATCTATTCAAAAGGAGCAGCGCATAAACTTCACTTATACGTAATGGTAAGACAATAAAATATTTTTTTCTATGCTACAGATTATACTGTACATTGCTTTCTTGCTCTGCCAATCAAATAACAAATAAAATGCAGATTCATTTATTTGTAAATCTTGCTGTGCCTCACCAGAAACTATTCTCACTGCACGTCACTGCTCTAAAAAATTCTAAAAGTTTACAAAATGGCACTTTGCTGCTCTCTGTTGGATTTAAGATGACTCACCAGTGTCTGTCAGCAGGATGTTCTCCATCTAGAAGAAAATAAGTGACATGCTTTCAGGCTTTTATTTCATTTGAGTTGATCCTTATTAAATGTTAAGTGTATGTAGGCTAGAAGTAAGATCGGGCCTAAAAAAATACAACCCGGTCCACAAGTATGAAAACCCAACTCGAACCCGACTTGATTGGCAGAACCGCACTCGAACCAAACCCAGAATCTCATATTTGTGTTGGGCTGTTGCCGCAGCACTTAACTTAATTCTGCAAGACTGATCTTGATAAAAAAAAAAACTAAGTTTCATACTGTATTCTGTTTGTGTTCTCTGGTGAGGGGACCTCTCCCGCTGGGAGGTGTGTGAATTCTCCCACCGTGATCCGCAGGTTTCGGGTTTAAGATCCTACCTCTAAAGTAGGCTCAATTCATCTGGCAAAAATAAAAACATAAACCATCCCCCGTACGTACTTTCACGTCTCTGTGGATGACGCCAAAGTCGTGAAGAAATCCTACAGGGGGAAAAGGACAGATATAAACAAATTTGGGCTGCCATGGGAGCTGCGCAATGACCTAATGTGACCTATGTCTTCATAATGACTCAAAACGGTATATGAAAGCTCACCCAGTGCGCTTCCCAGCTCGGCGGCAAACACCCGCACTGTGTCCTCGGCAAACAGTCCAATCATCTGCCAATAAGTGTACAGGTCGCCAGTGCCACAGTAGTCACACACTAAAAGAAAAAGTACAGTTGCGTAATGTTAGGAAATAAACTATTAAAATGTATCGTTTACTAAATTGTTCGAATTAGTTATCTGACTCCATTAACCAAACATAACCTTCATTCACCTAAAAATGCATGCTCGTTTCTTTTTGTGAAAAGACGGACAAGAGACCAGCATTTCCACACGGGAGCAGATTTAATTTCTTAAAGTATTTAACAAAGTGAACTCCATCGAATTAGCCGAATTAGTCGAATTAGTCTTTGTCCAGCCTCTCTTGTTCTCCCTCGATCTTCTGAAGTTCCTCTCTCCACCCACGTCTTTTTCCCAAGATGGCGTGTCGGCTCCTCCCATGGGCGTGTCAGGAAAAGGCCCCCACATGGGCTCCACGGCTCCTCGATGTCTGTCATGGTCAAAACATCCCTGCACGTTTCCACGTCATCAGGGCTTTGTTCTCCAAACATCGCCTGCCGTCCCCCGTCATCAGGGCCCCTCTCCGTCGTCGGATGTGCCTATTATCTTATCAGCCCTTGTCCCAGTTCCCGTTGTTTCTGTAAACATCATTCTTCACAAGGTTGCAATGACTTGCCCCACAGCTCAGCCAGTGAATATCTTTTGCATTAAATGTACTTTGTATTTGATCGTACAAAATCCCTTACAGTCAAATATATAAAATCCTTCAATCCATTAAAGGAGGTGTATAATATTTGAAACTTTGTAACTTTGTTGCACTATCTTCTGGCTTAAAGTCATTACCGCAGCCTCAGTCAGCAAGTAGGTGCATTTCTCTTTTATTTTTCATCTCTCTCTGGGTTTGCGTTAGTGTTTGGACTCTACTACAAGCATCCCTTTTCTTACTTCCACCATTTTTATGCTACACTGACTAATATAAATAAAATACTGCAGGGACAAGCATGACATCACTCTTTAGCACTAGTGTAGCACATATTTAGTTTTAGAGTTTAGCTGTTAGCTTTGGTATTTGTATGGTCTAGCATTGCTTTACGGGGTCAACTAGCACAACATTAGCAACTAGCATGATCTTAGCAGCTTTTATCTCAGACAACCTCACTAGCTTTAACGCTCGTTAGCTGCGACTGGTACAATATTAGCATTAGCAGCTTCTTTTATTTGATTTTTATGTTATGGGGATTTTCATCTAAGGAAATGTGTCCTTTTGTGCTAATTGAAAATTCAAGAATACTGGCAGAGCCATAGGAAAATGTTATATTGCAAGAAGTCTCTTTGGTTTTCAGTAGCGTAACATGCCTTTGATAGACTATATGAGGCATTTGAAAATTATTAACATTTCATCAGTCTGGCCCTTGGTTTTTTAGTAAAATTTTTGATTCAGCCCTCCATCCATTTGACTTTGAAACCCCTTATGTCAAGGTGAAATACAACCAAGCCTGCACAACACTAGGTGGCAGCAGTGCTCTTCTGTGTTATCGGTTTTCTTTGGGATGAACGTTTACGTTCCCGAACTCAAATGTCTTCGTAATTTGTAGATACACATGCATTGTGCCAACAAATGCCAGTGCATGATTAGATTATGATAATCACGATACGCCTCACTGACATCTGTAGTCACTTAGCTTGTGCATGCGTTATGGATGTGATGTGATTCCTGTAGTACAGTGGTTCTCAAATGGGGTTATACAGAGCCCCGAGGGTTCGGTATTTTAAAAAATAAATATTTGTTTTTTAATCAATTAAAAACATTAAATTATGACATCATCTAAGAAACAAAAGTGCTTCAAACACTGTCTCATCCCTTAAAGAGAAAAAGCAGTAGTGATATATAATATATACTGTATATGATCAATGGGATTGATGGATGGATGTATTATACAATAAATATATCTAAAAACAGCTACAGATAATTTACTATAACAATTACAAAAATTACAATACAATTTCAAAATGATTATTTAAATTAATAAATGAGATAGTTAACATTTTTTTTATTTTTTGTTTATTTGTAAAAAAAATGAAAAAAAACATCTAAAAATAGCAAAATTAAGTGATACAGAATATTAGAGATCATTTTACCTACTTTCCCCCAAAATTATTCTCAATGTAAATTGTTTTATCAGAAAATCTCCATTCCTGTGTCCTGCCCTGGTTCATGACAAAAGCCCCCCAATTATTTTTTGCAGCACTTGCTCTTGGTATTTGGCTGAAAGAATATTTCACAAGGGATACGTCACAAAAAATGTGAATTAAAAAGTTTGCGAACCACAGCCTTAGTCAAGCGGAAAATGTGGGGTATAGGGTAGTGAAGTAGAGGTGGGGATTCACACGAAGGGCCACTGATTGTGTGCTTTTTCACAGAGTGGTGGGGGTGGGCACGAAAACAAAATAGGTCACACTTTCTGAGTCACTGGATAATTGTCCGGAAGGGGACAAAGGTAAAAAAGGAAAGAAAGTAGGCAATCAGGGTTCTTTCTCAGAGCCCCACTATAAGGGAAGACTAGTTTGGATGTGAGTGTATAAACCCCTTTCCAGCCTATGTCATCACCGGATTACCAAAAGATGTGCGTGCATTGCTGACCAAAAACCGCGTGGGTAGGAGTACGAGTTTCAATGGGGCAATAGAATATTTCTATGTTAAGTTGCGTTTTTAGAGTCACAATTTACAAAAACATGCCCAACTGTTGTGAGTACAGTTGCACAAGTCCCAATTTTAAGGAAATTTTCTTTTAGCAATTCTAAGATGAAACAGGCCTTTTAAAAGCACCATTGGATGCTGTGGCTGCAAGCCCTTAAAATAACTGACCGAATTGAGGACATTGTGACGCATGACTGTGTTTGCGGTACTGATTTTACATCTGTTAAGTTATTGTGGAGATCTGGTTTGAATTTAATTGAATGCGGATTGACTTAGTAAGTGCAAGTGTCAGGGAAATGTGTTCACTACCAATGCCAACTATTAACTGTAAGTTAACTACTACTGGTGCTGGCTAGTAGATCCTGTATAAGAATACATATAACAAAAATAGTTATAAAAATAATACTAAGACTATTACATACGTTTTAATGTATAATGTATATAATATACATTTAATAATAATACATTATATAGATTGTTAAAGGTACTGTCCAGAATTTGAAAATTGTCTACTTGCTGACGCCATCTTCTGGCTTAAGTCATCATTGCAGTCTCTGTCAAGTTCCTTTTGTGGAGCTCTGTACATGCGTTTCTAAGACATGTTTGAATACACTCTTCTTTTTTCATCATTTCTAGGGTTTGGGTTTGCGTGTGGACAGTATTTGAATCAGGCCCTTTCTTACTTTCACTATTTTTATGCTACATTAACAAAAAACAGGTGGACGAGCATGAAATCACTCTCCAATTTGCCCACCCCCCTTTCATGCTTCTTAACGTGTTGTGTGTCTTGAACAGTGTTGCTAAAAATAGAATATAAGCAGATAGTCGTGGTGAGGAAAAAAAGTACTTTTTTTTTTATCCAACCGGCACTTACTATGCATTTAAGGTGGCTGCAAGCCGAGGAAAGACAATTCGTCTTAACTTTAACTTATGTGTGAACTAAGCTACTGTAAATATGAATTGGTCGTCTGAGCTACTGTTTTCATTAATTCAACTTGCTGCCATTAAAAGGGTACTTTATTCGTTACATACCCTGTTTGGACTTGTATTGTATACGAGGGGCAAAAGTCACTCACAAAAACTCGACAAAATGGCTTGCAAGATCCTGTCATGATTACCGATATGCATCGCCTGTGCCTGCTCCTTTGGCGCCAACTGCCTCGGACTCTGATTGGCTCTCTGTCCCTATTTAAACCCACTCCTATCGGTCCCCTGTTGTCAGTCCATCTGCGAACCTCAGTTAACACTAGGCAAGCCTTTTTCGACCCTGACTCCCACCTGTTTTTTGCTCCTGTCTGTCTCCCGGTTTCGACCTCTTTTTGATCCTGACCACGTCTACTCTCCCGTGCCGGCTTTCGACCTTTTTTGTCCCCGACCACGTCTACTCTCCTTTCCCTGGCTTACGACTCGCTTAAGACCCCCGACCAAGTTTTTGCTCTCCTGTCCCGGCTGCTGACCCGTTTTTCCGTTCCCGACACCGTCATCACTCGTCACGGAAGATCCACTTCCGCGTTCAGAGCGACCTGCTCCTCGCATCCAGCAACCACCGGATTGTGGGCGCAACCTTTTCTCTTTCTTCCAATAAAACTTGTGAGAAACGCAACGCAAGTGGGTCCTGTCTCCGTTCTGATCTTGACAAACCCAGGTACAGCATTAAACAAAAGAACAATTTTTTTGTTGACTTTGATCAAGTCGCTATCTTGTTGCTGGTCCATACTTTGGGCTTATTTGAGATGTTACTATCTGCAAAACTATTTCTGTCAATGGCTTGTATAAACTGACTTGAATTCGGCCATTCTGCCTCAACAATGCGCACACAGCTTGGTTATGTCACACTAAACAAACACAAAAAGGGGTTTATAGTGAGATCAAAGTGTGGGGTGTGGGTCTTTGGGAAGGGGTTTCACTCCTCTATTGCTTGACTCACTAATGTAGAGGTGGCGCTGCGTCTGCCAACAGTCCTGCAGGTCGTGGACAAATGGATGGCGAATCTGACGCTGCGGGCAAAATTCAAAAGTTGTGCCGCTGCTAGGGAGTAGATACTGATACTGGTTGGAAATGCGAGTGGGTTTTTTTTTTCCTTGAAAAGAAATGATTTGAGTGTTACTCACTTGAACAATCACCTCTTCTTTCGATTGCTCCAGCACTCCGAGTCGGAGGATCTCGGATTTGGGTATCACCTGCGACACCAGCAAAACATCTTCACGGCGTATTCATTTTCATATTACTCGCAAAAAAAAAACTTAACAAAAGTATATGATTGGGTAAAAAAAATGAAGCAGTCTATAACTTGGATCAATTTATTCCATCTTTTTAAGCTAAGACGGAACATTTAACCAACATCTGATCGATATTGCGATGTAACGTAGTGCAATTGTGTATTCGCAAGACACTGTGGTGTTTTTCTTCAAGGATTTGTAGCTCCATGTTTGTGAGTGATGCTGGGCCAACCAGAACTGTGACAGTTCGCATTCTAACAGCCCTGGCAGATCAGTGGCAAGTTTTGACAGCATGAGCCAATAAAGGAGAGGAAAGGTTTGCAAGCAGCACACTATTCCACACACCCACGTGTGAGACTCGCATGAACAGACAGCAACACTAACAAAGCTCCCCAGAAGAGGGTGCTGTTTTCTTACGGTTAAAGCATATCAGTATGATCAACGCTTGTGTTGTCCTTATTTTAAGAACCATATTTGTACTTTTTTATACAGCTTACACGGATATGTGAAAAAATAATCATTTCAGTTTTCTACTCTTAGGGACCAATCTAGGAAAATAAAACATCCATCCATCCATTATCTGCACCACCCATCATCAGTAGGGTCGCGGGGGTGCTGGAGCCCATCCCAGCTATCTTCGGGCAGTGGGAACGGGACACTCTGAACTGGTTGCCAACCAGTCGCAGTACCGGCCAATTAATTATGTTTTTGGAAAGTGCAAACTCCACATAGGAAAGTTTTGATCCCATGACCTCAGAACTGTGCCGCGCACACACTTACCACTGCGCTGCCGTGCTAAGTCCTAACATTTAAAGTTAGGTGTGAATGAGCGAGCGAGTTGTCTGTCCCTGTGTGCCCTGCGATTGGCTGGCAACCAGTTCAGGGTGTCCCCTGCCCACTGCCCGATGATTGCTGGGATGGGCTCCAGCACCCCCGCGACCCTACTAAGGATAAGCGATGTAGCTAATGAGATGAGAAATGAGAAATATAATTCAAAGGGACTTTTCTAGGTTTTTAACAACACATGATTTTGACCCGAGGACACCAGAAGGGTTAAGTACTCCCAAAAAACAAAACTACCACAGAAAATCCACTTTTCTTTTTAAATTGAAAATCGCATAAAAATCGCAATACTGGTATGAAAAATACCAATTATTATTATTTTTGTTTTTCAAAATTGTGCAGCTCGCCCTATTTTGTACCTAACGAGGCAATCATTTGAGTTTTTCTAGACAAAATGGACCACTTTTTTCTACTCGCATTTTAGGTTGCTTTACAGAGACTGATGATATTTCAAGGGTAACTACATTTTTCTCAGTTTGTCTGGAAGAAACAACAATTTTTAGTCATTTTTCGGGGTAGTTTTGAACAATATGACTTACATTTTTTAGGAACGAAACAACCCAATTTGGAGTAAGTTAAATTTTTTCTTTTGTTTAAAAGGGACAGTCTGTAGGAGGGTTTCTTTCTCACCGATTTTTTTTTTAAATTGTGCACCCGTCATTTTTTTTGCCTTTGTGGAGGGTCCGCGTCAAGTGTGCGGACACGAGGTGAGCTGGATGGAATCCATCATGTGGATCCTCGACAGAAAAAAACAAACAAAGAACAATGAAGGGTGGATATCGTTTTCAAAAAAGGCAGCGAGAGAGAAGCCCGGTCCGGACCTGAACATAATGATTGCCATTTTAGGCCCCACGCGACCCTGATCATACATCTACTATTAATACGAGAGCAGCCCATACAGGTTTGCCTTTGGCAAACTATTTTTTGTTATTACAACAATATTGGAACCTACCTTGACTGCATATGTTTTTTGTTTAATCTTATCCTTCACTTTCAGGATGGGTCCAAAGGAACCTTTGGCGATGTAACCCAACACCTGACAGGGCCAAAGACCATCCACTGCATTAACACAAACATTTGGTTTTGACTAAACTGTAAATAGTAATCTACCTGAAAATGTTCTGGCCCTGGGACAGCCCTGTGGGGGAACTCTGGCAGGAACATGGCAACGAAGCCCAGCAGACTCCACTCGGATCTCAATTTTTCAGGACCCACACCTGCCAGCCTGAGAACGTGATCTGGGATTTCGGGGGCTCGGCCTTGCAGCATGCGTCGCCTGCCCAAACGAAGAGCGGATGGTGCCAGGCGACACAAGGTGGGCGGCAGTGAGAGTCCCAAGCCTGACAGAAAGCCTCGCCAGCGTGATGAGAGGGGCTCTTCCTCTTGCCCATCATTTGGCTTCTGATGAAGTTGGGGGAAACAGAGACATTTAATATTAGCTGCACTGGAGCAGACAGAGACAGGCTGCAAAGGACAGTGAAAGCAGCACACAACATTATTGCCTGCCCTTTTCCCTCCCTGATGGACATCTACCCCACTCAAAACATCATCAAGAACAGGTTACATCCAGGTGCCAATCTTGTTGACCAGTGTTGAAGATAAGACCAATTTGTTGAATCTTCTCGTACGTGTTCAAAGAAATGCAGGAATCAAAATGACATAAGAGGGAGTTCTTTTTATTGATACACAATTTCAACAAGAGACTCAGCGAATCGAAGATATGCGTGTGTCTTTATAGTTTTCAACATAGCACGTGTACCCGGTTTGGCCCCGTCCCTTTTCATGCCTGAAGGCGTAGATGCCCAGGGTTCTGTCCTTTTTTGGAAGTGTTTTTAAGTTTATGCCAGTTTATGTCACCTTGCCCTTTGCCGTTATCTGTTGTCCTCCGTTAAGGAGGATTGTTTATACTAATTCGTCCGCTGAGACCTTCCTGAGATGTAAACAACATTTCTCCCAACTGTAAGCAAGTCTTTCTACATTTCTTTCTAAATGTATGCAAATCTATTCTACAGATGCAAGTTTATTTTCTACAACACCAGCGGCTCCCTGGATTGTGTCAGTAACAATTTTGACATGCTTGTCTTCATAAAACTTATAAAATACATTAGTTGTGTTTTAATTGTAAAACTGTCCGAAGAGGCCAGAATATTCAAAATAGCACAATTAACGTAGTGTAAAACGTAAGCGTTGGTGTGTACTGTATATAACACACAATTTCTCTTTAAAAAACGGACACATGAAAGTAACAATGTTCCTGTGCTTACCTTCCTTATAACTTAAATAATACTTTAGTTGTGTTTTATTGGCAAAACTGTCCGAAAAGGCCAGAATATTCAAAATAGCACAATTAACGTAGTTGTTGAGTATATAACACACAATTTCTCTTTAAAAACGCACACACGTGAGTAACAATTTTCCTGTGCTTACCTTCCTTATAACTTAAAAAGTACTTTAGTTGTGTTTTATTGGTAAAACTGTCCGAAAAGGCCAGAATATTCAAAATAGCACAATTAACGTAGTTGTTGAGTATATAACACACAATTTATTTTTAAAAAACGCACACATGTGAGTAACACTTTTCCTGTGCTTACCTTCCTTATAACTTAAAAAGTACTTTAGTTGTGTTTTATTGGTAAAACTGTCCCAAGAGGCCAGAATATTCAAAACAGCGCCATTAATTTAGTGTAAAACGTGAGCGTTGGTGAGTATATAACACACAATTTCTCTTTAAAAAACGCACACATATAAGTAACAATTTTCCTGTGCTTACCTTCCTTATAACTTAAAAAATACTTTAATAGTGTTTTATTGGTAAAACTGACCGAAGAGGCAAGAATATTCAAAACAGGGCCATTAATTTAGTGTAAACGCCAGTTTGTCACGTGACTGGTGGATTTCTTTAGGGAAGCAGATGTGCGCTGTGTAACGGAGCATGAAAGATGCCATTATCGCGCCTTCTGTTGATTACTAAAACGCAATACTTTCCCTATTTCATTAGAAAAAAAGTACCGAAAACTTAACCCTTCACAAACGAAGTACTTCTCCCCCGTCCAAATTATCACCATAAAAAACGGAAACCTCGCTCCAAAATATCAGTTTACCTTCTTGCTGCTGTCGGCTCCCATCTGCGTGACAGAATGCGTGAACGCTCCTCATCGGAACCATCCGGAACCTTCTCTATCTTAAATGGTCGCCTGAAGCTCGCTTTGTGTTAAGAACGTACCTAACTTCATATCGATCGTTTACATGTCGCTATAGTATAGCGTCATTGAAAAGAAAAAAAAAGAAAAAAGAAAAACGGGTTAATCCCGGTTACGCGTGACGTTACACAAGTCCGCCCACAAACTCCACTATAGGCCGTTCGCGAACGAAACTGCTATTTGAGCAAGCTCTTTGAAAACTACCTCGGAGGCTGACTTTCTTCGATACGCTCTCTCTCTCTCCTTCTCCCTTTTTCTCTCTCTTTCTCCCTTTATCTCTTTCTCCCTGTCTTTCTTTCTCTTTGTCTCACTATTTCTATCTCTTTCACTCGTTCTATACGTCTTTCACACGCTCTCTCTTTCATGAACTCTTTCTCTTCCTTTCTTTCTCAGTCCTTCTATCTCCTTTCCATCATACCTCTCTACCAATCTCTTTCTCCCTCTTTCTTATATCTCTTCCTGTATTTCTCTTTTTCAATCTTTTATTGTCATTCTTTCTCCCTCTCTTTTTTGCTCTCTTTATCTCGCTTATTCTATCCCTCGTTCTCTCTTCCACACCCTCTCTTTATCATTCTCTTTTACTCTTTCCCTTTCTATCTTTCTCTGCCCCTCTCTTTAAATATATATCTTTCAATTTCTCTCATTCACTATCTCTTTTGATATCTTTCTCTTGACTCTCTCTCTCTCTTCCGCCCTCTTTCTCCCACTTTTTCCTTCTCTCTTTCTCACCCCTTCTATCAATCTCTCCCTCCCTCTCTTTTGCTATCTCTATTTCTCTCTCTCGGGCAGCACGGCAGCGCAGTGGTTAGCGTGTGTGCGGCATAGTTCTGAGGTCATGAGATCAAACCTCCTGTGTGGAGTTTGCATGTTCTCCCCCATGCTTGCGTGGGTTTTCTCCGGGCACTCCGGTTTCCTCCCACATTCCAAAAACGCGCATGTTAGGTTAATTGGCCGGTCAAAAATTGTCACTAGGTGTGAATGAGCGAGCGAGTTTTCTGTCTCTGTGTGCCCTGCAACTGGCTGGCAACCAGTTCAGGGTGTCCCCTGCCCATTGCCCGAGGATGGCTGGGATGGGCTCCAGCGACCCTACTGAGGATAAGCAGATGATGGATGTCTCTCTCTCTCTCTCACTCTCTCTTGTTGTGTCTCTTTCTCCCTTAATTGCGCTCATGATTGGTCAATGTGCGTTGCTTCATCACTGGGTTGTTCGCTACGTGTAGACAATTTGAAAGTTTAAATTAGGTAAAATTCCCTGTGCGTTGAAACAAAGCCTGTAGTAGCATTCAAAATGAATTAATTAGGTGTATAACATTTCGTTAGTATTGGTAAGATATCATTAAAAAATAAATCTGAGCTGTTTGGGAGCCAAAAAATCCGGCTCTCTTTAGAGAGCCGGATTTCCCGTCACTAGCCTACAATACTCCGCGGCCAATAGAATCGCGGGAACAGAGGGATTGGTTTAAGCCCCTCCCAATGGCCAACCAAATTGGGACATCGGATGTACAGTTTGTCAATTTCAATTAAAGTCGACTTTGAATGGCCAAACCGTACATTATTTATAAGAACTGATAAATAATGCACTGTGCTGTGTTCTAAATATAAGTCATAAAATGTATAGCATTCATGCTAATCTTTTACATTGACAATTCGTCGCTAGAATATAAAAACAAGCATGTGCTTGTTTAAAACAAGAAGTGGCAAACTCCAAATGAGACGTAATTGTTGTAGTGGTTTATTAACGCACAAAGGCTTAATTTTGCTTCAAGATAATGCAGCCGTACAATAAAATATTTGTCTCAAGTCAAGATTTGGTTGATGTTTAAATCCCAAATGAGATTTGACCACTGTGTAGAGGGCCAGTTTCGCAAAGCATTGCGTGAGGACATGCTTTTTACCTGGTGCTCATATCAATGTTTATTTTATGAATTAATATTTTTTGTACCACTAGGAAGAACTAAATACATATCACACTGCCCATTTTAAGGAGCTGAATGGAACTAAGACATTTTTTTATTCGCTGGCGCTATCTTCTGGCTTGTGTCATGATTGCAGCCAGTCAAATTATTTGTGGCAGGTGCAAGTATGTATGTGCATTTCTAGACACGCTCGAGTAAACTCATTCTTGTTAAGGTTGGTGTTTGGACTGTCCTTGAAGGTCTCTTCATACTTACACCATTTTATGTTACATCAACAAATACAAAGAAAAACCGTGGGAAGGGGTATGAAGTACCCTCAAGGATTCCTCCTACCTAATGTGTCCTGCCACAAACAGCTTTGCTTAAGATAATAGATAGGCGAAGAGGAAAAAACCCAAGGCTCTCTTAACTAATTTGAGCATCGTTATAAGAAAAATGCAAGGTGTTTTTATAGGGAGAAAAGTGGTCATCTACTGCAGTATTTTCAATATTTTTAGAGCATAGGTAATTTTTCATTGAAAGAAAACAGTCTGTGCCCTTGCATCTACAGTAAAAGTAAAGACCAAATAGAAGATACTGTAGCTTTAGCTAGACTACACAGGCACACAAATCGGATTCTTTTCCACAGCACAGTATGACAACTAAAAAACACAGGTCAAAAACTTAAAACTGTAAAGTTGGTGAGTATTAATAGCACAAAAAAGCCACACTGTAGACAGATATGACAGCAGAAGTGCCATTTATTTGCGAGGAAGAACAGAAAACAGTGCGGTCCCTCCATATTTGTTGACTGTTAGGTTGGACATTCTAAAAAATAAACCGAGATGAGGTGTTTTAAATACACAAGTAAAAAAAAAAAAACACGAGTGGGCACCATCAGTCCTCCTCATCGTTCTTCTGGGCTGGAGGTGGTTTGGGCCCCCCTGCGGGCCTGGCCATGATGATCTAAAAAAAGAAAAACGCAAACAGAATTAGCAATTTAAGTTGTGACGTGCTTTTAAAGGTGGGAGAACATTTTGTGATGGAATTAGTCCGTAAAAAAACACAAGTGAGCAGTAAATCCAGATTATTCTAATATTTTGCCGGGTGTATTGATCCTTTGCACGTGACTTCACGTTGCAGTCCTCGGCAGGATGGAGAGCCAAAACAGACGGCAAGACCTAGCACCCTAGCAGACAGCTGTTGAATGAGCAGTTAAGTTGAAACAAATATCAATAACCACGACAAAAGAATAAAACCACCCCTTTTTATTGGTGTGCGGTACTAACCGGCAAAGTTCTAACCCCAACTTGGCATTTCATCATATCCTAGAAGACGGCGATGTTTATTTGCAATCAAACGGAGGGAATGGTGGCAGCACTCAAAGTATTCCCAGATTTTTAGCGAGCATATTTTTACAAGGTACGTTTGATGTATTTCCGTGCAATTTTATGTTAACTAGGTACGGGTCACGTCAAAGACATTCAATATAGCTAGCAATAAGTTCGCTTGAAGTTATTCTGTTGCAAACAATGTTCACAACATTATTATAATATCAATGATTGTTAAAAAAATATAACTAAAAAAATCCAACCATGATAATTAGCAGGTTCTTATAAACAAGAACAACAAATGAACGGATCTGCTAAAATATGTCAGTTTTGCCAGTGGAACCCAGAATGGTATCCAATGTAAAAGACAAAAGTGTGTGATAAAATCCCGTGGGATAAGATTCTAAAATAACTTGGTAAAATTGAGTTAATCTATATGATATAAATGCAGCAATTAAGAATTTTTTAAAGAAAAAAAAACTGCTTGGTACGTGCAAAGTTCATGAACACACAAGATGCACTTTCAAGAAACATGCTCATGCTATCCTATTGCATCTATTCAGTAAATTCATTTCACATCACACACTTCATCTTGTGCAATTATTTTGGTTAATGTTGTAACATTTGCTTGAGTTAGTGGTGACAGGCAACTTTTAACTTGTGATCGCTAAAACAAAACCACACGCGTGCCAGGACCTACTGACTGCGTTTTACTGGTGCGTGTCAAACTTATCAGGCTCCTCTTCCCAGTCGTCCTTGTCCCAGTGGCCCCTTTGTTTGGGAGCCTTGGGTCCCCCTGCAGCTTTAGCCATGATGATCTGAGTCGTAAACACATTGCTAAGCTAAACTGCTAAACATCAACTCTGGAGCTGACCGACATTCGCGCCTCAAGTGGGACAAAATCTGTATTAAATGCCGTACCTGGTCCACTCGCAGGACTGTGATAGCGGCGTTGGTCGCTAGCTTGATGCCCCAGTATTTAACCAAGTACGGGTCCAGGATGCCGGCCTCAACTACGTCCTTCACCATGGGACCATCGCCCTGGAAAATATTGTATACATCCACTCATTAAAAAAAAAAAAAAAACAGTAGCAATTTTAGATTATGGGGAGAACAATGTGCATTAAATATTTATCAACAAGTCCCAAAAAATAAGTACAGTAATCCCTCACTGTATTGCTAATTTCTAATCACAGTTATGTGGATTTCCATAGTTCATTGAGTTCTGCATGCTGATTAGTTAAACAGCTGCCCCGCCCCTTTTCTGCCTGTGCGTCAATAACGTAGTCTTAGCGTTTTTGTCATACTGTGCTGTGGGAAATTATTCCTTTTGTGCGCTCTAGTGAAAGTTATTTCATTCTGATTCACTTTTAGCATTGATGTAATGGCACCGACTGGTGGTGTTCTGTGGGATTTCTTTCAATGAAAAATAATTTGTGCCTTGGCTCAAAGGTAGGAAAACGCTGGTCTAAGCTGCACACGAACGAAAAACAGCTTGATCAACAGACGCAAAAATGTTTTTTTGATAAAAAAGTTGAATTTCTCCACATGAGCAAGGAGGGTAAAAGCCTTTTTTGCGCCACATTTTTGTTTTCCCTACAAAATTTACAGAGTGGCGACAATTCTTTTTTGAACATTCAGAATTAATGTTTAGAAACGGCCTGCCGGACAAAACTGGTAAAAAGATAAAGACAATATGTCGTCACACTAATAACTTCAGAGCACAATTCACTTTTTAGATCCAAATAAGAGATTTTTGCCTAAATTGGTTCTCTTATAAAACTGCTTTTATCAGCGCAATGTCCGAAGTCAGTTAACCAATCATGTTTCATATAACTAATCAACAGGGCAATATAGTAGAAAGATTTTAAAAATTAAGATTGCACATAAGTTATTTGGAAAAACATTTATTAAGTACATTACTTAAGTTTACTGTTTGGAATGCTATTTTCACACCACATTTGTTTTCCAATAACGTTCACATGATGGAGAAAAAAATATATAATCTGAGGTGAAGTATCCTGAATCAGTACAGTAGTGCAAAATAGGAGTCAAGTCAAGTTTATTTGTATAGCCCTTAATCACAAAGAGTCTCAAAGGGCTGCACACTATTACGGACTATTAACCTAAATGGGAGAAGCAAGATCTTTTTTTCATTTATAATTTGACAGTACAGAAGGTAGCTGCAAAGAAGGTTAAAAAAGTACAGTACTTTTACTTGTTTAAGAAATGCTACCGCCTTTAAGTTGTGTTTGTAGTTCAGTTTATATGACAAGGTATTTAATAAAAGGTTCTTAATTTGTGGTTTATGACTATTGCGGGACCTTTTTTGGATGCAACCCCATCAAAAAACAAGTGATTAATGTATCAAGTCTTAGAATTTTTAGATTTCCTAGTGTCCCACACAATGACGTTATTTTGAAACCCTGCAATCAAAAACTTTTTTCCCCCTGGAACGAGGTGTTGCTTCGTTTGTTTTTTATGAAAAGCTAACAATAGTTAACTTAATGTGGGAAATTAAAAAACAAATCAATGAATTTCTTTGTAATTAATCAGCCCACCTCAATATCAAAGCCAGAATTCTTGTTGCCCTCGTGATGCGCGGAGTACATTTTAGAGATGAGCTCATTAGCCTTTACGCCAGAGTTTTCCGCCAGGGCACGAGGCACTGCTTCAAAAGCATCTGCAAACTTCTTGATGGCATACTGCTCCAAACCTGGGCACGTCTGAACGACAGATAAAGAGAACAATATAATTTTATGATGACGATGCGGAAGATTCACACAATGAACCTCGCACCTCTCCGAAAGAAGTGATCCGATTGGCCAGCTCAATTTCGGTGGCTCCAGCTCCAGGGACCAGACGGTTGTCCTGGAAAAAATGGACAGTGGGAGATTCGACCATTTAGGATTTTTCCTTTCTTTCAATTGTTTGTATGCTTTTAAATTAAGAAGTATTTAAACATCCCACCACTTGAATTGCAATGCGACTGCACGCCTGCCTCATAATGAATTTTAATTCACTCCTTTATTATTGGGGGTATTTATCCAAAGCAATTGACCCATTTATCTGATGTTTCTCTCAAATGGAAAGAGGTGCCAGTCAATTTTTGCCATTTTGACGGCCTGCAGTAAATGAATATCTGTAGCCATTCATATTAGGCGAAGGACACACCAAAAGAAGACTTGAACTCTCATCTTTCATTATAAAAAGTATGTTTCTAGCTTTTACTATTAAGTAAACAATAGTTAAAGTTTGCCAAATTTCTTGAAAATACTCGTTTCCAAGAAAACTTCTGAGAAAAATGGATGCACCTCAAGCAGAAATTTCACATCAATATTTTTTGGGGGTATTTGAGATACCTCTAATAACAACAATTCTTACCATAAACACAAAGGGCACTTTGTGTGCAAAATGAGATTTTATGGAAAGAACACAGAAGTTATGCATGAACAAAGCCTAAACTTTGCAACAACTTGAGTAGTTTCCGGTGATGTGCTCACACCATTTCTGTCACCAAGGCAATCACATTTATGCATGCGTGCACAAAAACGTCATCCCTCTATGCCCCCTTATTAGAAAGAAATTTTCAGTCTGTCTGCATCCATATATTTGCTTTTCTGACACACTGCTTAAATACTAACTTGCCATATGGGGCCGCCTACACACTTCAATCGCTGAATACATGAAACACTAGGAAGTGGGGGCTCCCTCGATTTGTGGACAAAGATCTGCTCAAAGCAACTCCTGCCATGTAATGGTGAGTTATCACACTGAAGTAAATCCTAGAGACTTGATACTTACTGATGAGCTGTGCCTAACCAATTACACTTGTTTAAAAAAAAAAAAAAAAAAAATACACGTTGGCACTGAGGGACAATGCCCCTGAAAATATATTTGTACTTTATGGAACTGAATGGGTTAATAATTATGATAAAATGTAATGAATGTTTTTAAACACATTCAATCAAGACAGAAAGCTGAAATTGTCTCATGCGCATGAAGGCACTCACTCTAACGAGGACCTTGAAGGTGTTGACCCCATCATCAATGGCCCGCTCTATGTCGTCCATCAGGTTGTCTGTGGACCCTCGGACCACCACGGTGGAAATGGCGCCATCTTCTTTCTCTTATGCGTGTGGAAAATCAAGATGGCATTGTTAATTTACACAAAATGTTGAACATGAAAATATCTGACACAGTAATCAACGCACCGTGTTTGAAGACCACCACTTGAGTATCCCCCACCTCTGTAAGGTAAACACCGTCACAGTGACCAATCTCTTCTGGGGTAGGTGCAGTCTACAAAAAAGAAAAAGCAAGGGAGCTCAAAAAGATAACAGTTAAAAAATTGGGGACACAAACGTTTAAAGTTAGGACCCACTCACCAGCCTTGGCAAAGCTACAGCTCCCACCGTTTTGCATAACCTCCTCAAATCCCATTTGGAGTTCAGCCTGAAGAAACAGATTACCTCAAACTACGTATTTAACTAGTCTAGAGCTGCAAAGATTAGTCGACATTGTTGATAAAATAACGATTTTTAATATATATATATATATATATATATATATATATATATATATATTAGGGTGGTCCTTATTTTTCGACTTTTAAAATTTCATGCTCTGACCCCTTGAATATGTTCCAATATATACAAAACGTAATTAGGCAAAGTTTCATCAAAATCAAAGGATATTTAGAGGTCGCTCAAGGCCTCTGAAATTTTGGTATGAAAAATAAGGATTTTTCGCACATTATATCAGACCTAGTGTACAAAGTTACTTGTAACTTTTCTTGTGTTACAATTATAAGCAATGGACTGAAATTGGATGTTCTAAAACGCCGTACACATAGGGTTAAGATTTCCGTTTTTTCTCGAAAATTGCCAAAATTTTACCATTTTGGGAAATTTCAAAGTCGTTGAGCTACCTCTAAATATTATCCAAATTGTTCAAAATTGCACACAGTGTGTTTTTATCGATATAAGAACATATGCGGGGGGTCAGAGCCCAATATTTCCCAAAAAAAAATTTCGACCCCCATTAAGGACCACCCTAATATATATATATATATATATATATATATATTCATACACAGTGGGACCTCGCTACTTCGCGGTTCCACGTTAGCAGGTTCAGAGCTTCGCGGGTCTAAAAAAATAATAAAATAATAAAAAAATAAACCATTTCTTTTTAAAGCATTTTTGAAGGGGCGTCGCTACTTCACGGATTTTCCCTTTTCGCGGGTGGTTTTGGTCCCCATTAACCGCGATAACCGAGGGATTACTGTATAGTTAATTACATTGTCAACTTCTGTCACTAGATAGTTTTTTTCAACAGAGAGACATCTTACATGATTATAAGCTCAGCTAAAAGTCACTCATGCGCAATAAAGTCTCTGTCTTAAGCAGAAACAGAGATACACTGCGTTTACATTAGGTAGGCGTACGAAAACCTCTAAAATTAGGAAGCATTTAGCCTGGATACGGCTGATAAAAAGACTACCAGCAAAGTTTGCAAAGCAGACCTTGCGTATTATGGCGCAGACATTTTAGGGTTACGCACCTTGGAAAGTTGAATGAGTGCCTCACCTTGCTAAGTAACATTCAAGCAAAACAGTTTTAATGACATAAATTGTACTTTTTATATGCTTATATTTCCCTATAAAAGAGAAATTAATCGTCATGCCAGACTGTGCCTGACAAACATTTACAATTAAATCCATGCAGTCTGAAGTCTGTTTAATTTTAAACTGTTGAGAACTTTGCAGTTGACCGCTGAATGTACTTCACAAAATGCACATATTTTCTTTATTTACTGTTCTGTTGTACTTATGAGCCTCTACTTGCTTTAAAGGAATACAAATTGTTTAATTGTAATGTAATTATTTGCCTGCCCCCCTCCCCCCCAATAGATTAATATTATTATTTATGAATGTATGTCTCTTCTGACCGAGCACTGTGCATAATTGGTTTTAGATTGGGCTTTTTGATTTTTGGGAGGTACAATAAACAATGTAGTTTTCATTGCTCACTCTTTTATTGGGTTATCATTTACCACATAATTAAATCAACTTCATGTTAAAACTGAGGGGGACAAAAAAAGATTACACGATTTTTTTGACTAATCGTTTCAATAGTTGGTGACTAGCAGACTATTAAGATAGTTGTTAGTTGCAGCCCAAAACTAGACTGACAAGAGTCTTTCTGAGCCAGCATAAAATTTTCAATTCCCTTACCGGACAACCATCAGCTTGTACTTGTTGGCATAGTGCAGTGCCATGTCTGCTACCTTGCCGCCCGACACCACCACATTGGCACCGGCCTCCTTGATAGCTTTGACCTGGGCCTCCATCATGCCTTCCTCACCCGTGCTGAAGTCCATCAGCTCCTTGGCGTTGTTAATTAGGACCGTGCCCTGCAAGACAAAGCACAATTGATAGAGGGATGAAAGCAGAGGCACCTGGAGGAAACTAGGGCTGCGACAAGAAATTGATAAAATTGATGAATAAAAGAGTTGGCGGCTAATGGCCTCATCGATTCGCCGTCTTTCGCGATTTATGAGCCACGAAGCACGATAAATCAATGCAAATAGTGCATTGGACGTCGTTGGGGTTGTAGAGTTGTAATACCACTTTGGCCCAACAGAAGGCACCTGATGACCGTTTTTATGAAAGTATCTTACATTTTTCTGGAAAACATTTTTTTATTGAATATTGCATAATTCCAAACTAAATATCCATGAAACAGTAAACCACTAAAAATGTTTTTAAGGGAACTGAAAGTTCTGCAGGAATACAGAGACAAAATACGAAAATAAGTTTATTAAAATAAGTAAAAAGAAAAAAAATGATAATGACGACATGTTTATCCAAACACAAGGGGCAGATTGTTAATATATTTTAATTGCGTATTGGGAATGTTTAACATATTCAAAGATTTAACCATGAAAAGAAATTGGTTGGCAACATTTGAACAAGTGGTTTACTTTTTTATATTTTTGACCTTTTGCTACACATAAAATGTATTGGTCTTCCTTTGTTTTTTATGATAATTCTAAATATAATACGGTCTTTGGATAATGTCGTAGAAAAATAGTATCTTACACATTTGAAGGCATTTAGGATACATTTGTGGGTATTTATGTTTATTGTAAAGTCATTTGAGTGATACATGGATTTTTTGTTTTGTTTTATATTATAGAATAATCCGTTAATTCGTGCACTATCTGTCCAAAACTTCAATATTTGAATAAAGGAGGAAATTATAAATGTGCTGTTAAAAATCAGATTCATCACTCGAAACAATTCGACACAGATGACAGAGAAACTCTCCCCCCCCCCCAACTCAAATTGTCTGTCTGTAGCAGACGACAACGTCATTGTAGATTACTATTACTGTAGCGGTATTCTACATACATGGTATGTTTGTAAGGTGCCCTGCGACTGGCTGGCAACCAGTTCAGGGTGTCCCCTGCCCACTGCCCGAAGATAGCTGGGATGGGCTCCAGCACCCCTGCTACCCTACTGAGGATAAGCGGTGCAGATAATGGATGGATGGATGTTTGTAAGGTTTATTATTGCTCTATTAGGATGATTTGCAATTATTAATGAGGGGAGCAATTCGGAGAGGTTGACGAGTAAGGGACTGAGAGACTCTTGATGATATGCAAGCACTTACTGTAAACTTAAAGTTACCGTGACTTTAAATAACTATTTGTGCATTCCATTACTACCCATGAAAATAGGAAGCAGCACAGCATCTTCCCCTTGGGGCTTACTCACCTTGGTTTCAGTCACCATGCAGTCAAATGGACAAGAGAAAACGGCAATCTTGGCATCTTTCACCGATGTGATGTCCCCCTCTGCCTCTTTTTTGAACACCATACCATGCAGCACAGAGGAAGCAGTCACGCCACAACCCTGTGAAGAGTGAAAGAACCAAACACAGGCATGTCAAAAGGACACGGGATGATTAAATGTGGTCCAACGTATATTCCTGAGAATGTCAAAATAAGAAGCAAGTCAAACCAAATGCCCCCTCGCCGCTAGAAGGCAGTAAAGGTGTAAAAGAGCTGACGTCCAGCAAAGGTCCTATACATTTTTGGGAATACCTTGTGAACAGGTGTTCTCTGTCATTGCCAAAAATAAAACAAAGCAGAGATAATTAAAATAAGATTTATCTTGTTTAATCTTTATGGTATCAATTTTATGCAAAACTGTCTCAGCTTTAGTTGGCAAACCCTGATAATTGTATGTGATTATTGCATAATTACTGCTAACATACTTTTTTTATATACATCAATTTCAAAGCAGTGCATATTTAGGTATGTATATTTATTTTTATTCATAGCTCCCACTTGCGTTTGTTAAGTGTGATGCATTTATACAAATGTAAAGCTGCATGCATTCAACTCTTAAAAAAGTTTGTTACTATGCCAATGCCAAACATTTAAAACACTTATCCCCATTTTTATTGTGCTTAAAAAATATCCCTTTTCAAACGTGAAAATAATTTGTAGGGTGACATACAAACAATAAAACAGTGCTGAAAAGCTAACCATTCGGCGTTGATATTTTATTTACTGATCCGGCCAGCCCAAGTAAAGTCTGGATCCGGCACCCTAGCCAAACTGACTTTGACATTACCGGCCTAAAGGCAAAAAACACCTAAAGCACAGATTGAGGACACTCACCAGAATTTTGCACACTCGAACATTATCCACATTGAAACTTCCGGTTTCCTTGTAGATTGACACTGAAGCACAAAAGACCATAAGTTAAAAGGGGGGATGTTCGAGCGAAATGTTGTGGAAGTGGGCAGCACTGGAGCTCACCACAAGCCTGCGCAATGAGATTGGAAAGGAAGTCCTCATTGCCGTATTGTTTGCTAGTGACGGCTGTGCGGATCATCGCTGACGCTTCCTTCAAGTCCTGCAAGTTCTTGGCTGATGAGCACACACACTCGGGAAGGAGCTCTAATGCCTTTCGGCATGCCATCTCGTAGCCTTCGATCACCTTAAGCAAACACAATTGAATATTTTGTTAGGCAACAGTCTTCTTCCAAAATGTGTTCACCGTATTTTCCAGACTATAAAGGCACACCTAAAGACCCCAAATTGGTCAAAAATTTTAAAATGGACTTTACAACCCGGTTCACTTTTTATACAACAAGATTGGAACGGCATAAAGCAGGAGTGTCCCAACTCTTTAGACAGTAGGCCAGATTTTGTAACCTGAAAATATGAGGGGCGACTATTTAGCCTGACATTTTTTGAACAGTCTTTAATAAATTCACCCTCCGTCAAAGGTTTGCAGTGCTTGGCCATCGGAGTTGCAATTTCATAGATCGTCTTTGAAGCATTTTCCTGCAGGGTCTCGTAAAACAGCGCTTCTGTTCCGTTTCAACAGCTTCCAGTTGCTTTAACTTGTCACAGCATTTGTTTCCAGTTAACTTTTTGTAATCTGCATGTTTCGTCTGGCAGTGCCTCCTGACATTTTATTCTTTGAAAACAGCCAGAGTCTCTTAGCAAGTTAGGCGGACGCAAGCGTTTTGGATTTCGGAGAAACCTTTAAAACAATGCAGGACGTGCAGCCCTCGAGGACCAAAGTTGCCAGGTCTAGCCGCACTCAGGCAACTTTCCTTTTTTTATTTACAGTCGCCATGTCGGAAATTTGGTGGACTATGATTCTCACGGAAAGCCAAGGGCAAGGTGGCCAAAGGGATACTGCTATTATCTGGTGAGGTGCTGAATTATTTCCCCCCCTACGAATAATTTGATGACAAAGACCGCGGGCTAGTAAAAATTTGATCACTGGTCGTAACTTGGACATACCTGGCAAACAGTAATTATTGGTATGCATTCCCATACAAGGTTTAATGTAATGCTGTATTCGAGCAATGGTTGATAAATCGATAAAACATTGCTGACCTAAATTCCAAAGCATTGTATAAAACCGGATCGAACCCGAGTAGTGCCATCACATAGTACAAATTACATACGACAATGCATTAGACCATATCTCATCACACTATTTTGACTCTCAGAGCCAGAAACACTGATTTGCACAGTGAATTCTGATTGGTTAAACCAGACCTGAGAACTCCTGTCCGCGATAGCTGCATGTCCCGCATTATTTTTTTTCTCCCCCATCTTCGTCTCGGGTGATATAATTTATTAGTTTGTTGGTGAATAGAATCAACAGAGCAGAGAAACCTAAAAAATTTTGCAGGACATGCGGTGCCTTGAGGACCAGGAGTGCCCATGTCTGGGTTAAATAGTTTATCGGTTTCTTCATTAATGAATGTTAAGAGTGACAAAAACGGAACATTTTTCAACCAAATACTATACAAGCTCTTTTACATATAATTATTGACGCACAGGTGTAGAAGTGACTGATGTAATCATAAAGCACTGTGCAAATCAGTTTTTTGGCAACCGTGAGTAAAATGTGTGTGATGAATAGATAAGTCCTAATGCCTTTAGTAAGTCATGTGTACCACTGGTGGTCTAGTGGTAAGGTTGCAGCACTCTCACTGACACTACTCAGATTTGATTCCCTTTACAATACCGTATTTTCCGCACTATAGGGCGCAGCCCCAAAAAAATAGTTTTTGGTCCTATATCTTCCATAGATAAGGCGCACCGGATTATAAGGCGTTACAATGGGAATGTCGACAAAACAGTCAGATGATTCAGTCAAACTGATTACCCCCTTAACATTCCCAAAGCTTGCAAACAAGCAAATAAGTGTCGTAGACACGTGCGGATGCGGTGTCCGTACGATGTCACTCAAATGCATCATTTCAAATATCATTCGGAAGGTTAAAGTCTTGGGATTCAAGAAATGCCAACCATTCCTTAGTTTCTATTTTCTTTTTTGCTCGCAACTTTACTGTGCATATGACAATAAACACTTGGAATTGAGTTTAATTTACTCAACTCATCACAGCAACATCAAGATCGTTCTAAAACAAGATACTGGGAAAATATAAAGCCGCATAGCTCACCTAAGTTCTAATGTTCGCCATCACGTTCAATAATGATACGTAACCACGGTCTTCTTACAACCGTGAGTGTAGTAAATCCAGGAGAGTAAAATATTTACAAATACAGACTAATGAAACATGTTTCTTTATGGCGTAGTTTAGCAAGCTTGCTATTCAGTCATCTTTTTCGGCCAATTGCAGGGTTTGTTTTGGCCCTCTAGCCTAGTCGAGGCTCCGAATAACGTCAGTCAACAGTGATCGATTTAACTGATTATTGACACATCTTTTTCGGCCAATTGCAGGGTTTGTTTCGGCCCTCTAGCCTATCCGAGGCGCCGAATAACTTTAGCCAATAGCGATCGATTCAAATGATGATTGACACATTGGTTAGCCAATGAAACGCCGGTATATAAATCCCAGCATACACCGCGGACTACTCCACGTTCGGCTGTTGCGTAAGTTGCGAGAACTTGCGATTTAATATTGAGCCATATATAAGGCGCACTGTATTATAAGGCGCATAGTCAGCTTTTGAAAAAAATTAAGACTTTTAGGTGCGCCTTATAGTGCGGAAAATACGGTAATTCGCAATTTTGGTTAACGGCACATATTAATGCTTTGCAATGATATGCAGATGGAAGCTCCAACTGTAGTCCCAATTTAATGTGCCTTATGTATCAATAATATATGACAAATGACTTTTTTTGGGGCACCTTATAGAAATACGGTAAAAACAGTAGTTACATTTTAAAAGTACAGGATAAGATTGTTCATTTTGGATGTTTTTCTCAAGGAAACTATAAAGACAGCACGGACCCTTTTTTGGCATAATCGGCAAACATACCTCCGACACGGACAGGCCCATTCGTAGGAGCTCCTCTGCCTGCTCCAGGAGAGCGCCAGCGAACACGAGGACGAAGTTGGTTCCATCGCCCACCTCTTGCTCCTGCATGTGGGATGCCATTACGATCATTTTGGCTGCCGGATGTTGCACCTAAACACAAAGATCAGACATAATTATTAACAATGTTACCACCAATGCGGGGGAAAAAAACAGCTGTTTACTTACCTCCAGCTCTCTAAGGATGGTGGCAGCGTCATTGGTGACAAACAGCTTCTCCAAGTGGTTGATGACCATTTTGTTCATCCCTGAAAAAGGGGGCACTTTACATCACCTGCTAAGTTTCAGTGATAAAAATATTGGATGGGTACATACCATTGGGACCATAGGCTGAGCGAGTGGTCTGTGAAAGTTCCTTACATGCTCGAATGTTGCGAAAGACCGCCTCTTCAAGACCTGAAAAGTGCTGAAATGGATAAAATATTTATTGATTGTGAACCAATACAAAAAAGGCAAACAAATGTAAGACAAGACAAAAATCATCTGTAAAAGTCAATACACAAGCACTGTTTACACATTTGAGCGAGTTAATTTGATTTTGAAATTCTTTAATAAGAAAAAATGGTTAATGGAGCTTGACCACATGGGTCGTCGGGGCACCAATGAGGACGCAAGTCCGGTCAGCTTTTTGACAGTTCCTTGCCTGTTGTTGGGTTGAGGTGAAATTCACATCTCCATGGCCTGATTTTCTTTTCCAGTTTTGCTATAAAAAGTCCATATCTCGCAAGCGTAGTGAAGATGTAAGTAACTAGTGCTTGCATGGGTCCGATCATTGATTCCACTGCTATGTTTTTGTCCCCCCAGATGGGTTTGTCTGTCCCGAGTCATTTTAGACACGATTTTTGGTTCTGACAGCTCCAAGATATTTAAATTTGGTGAAATGTTTTAGCTCTCTGTGGTTGATCGTGACTTTCTGGTGATATCTTGGGGATTTTTGGTCATTACTTTCACTCTTGTTAATTAATTTTTCATAAGTACTCCAGAAATTACCCTGTTAAGGTTTGTTTTTATCACTGGTCCTTTAAAATCACCCTTGGTTCTTAATTTATAACAGCCACTCTCTTGATTTTTGAACGGCTTTTTAATGTCGTACTTTCTGTTGGACAGCCTTTGGGCAATTTAAAATTTGATTAAGTGGTAGAATTTAAGAGTATTTATTTAGCTTAAACAAAATGTTCAATTCTACATAATGTGACTGGTTGTTAACGTGTCAAGCTCTTTTTGAAACTTAGAACCAGTAGCTGTTATACCTATATGAATAATTAGGCTAGCAATAATGCCTAATTGTTATGTCAAGAATCTTTTTGACTCAAAGAGCAATGAATGCGAAATATCCATTTAAAAGCTGCTAAACCAATTTCCATACAGAAGCTAAATCTTCAGTGGATTTGATGATTTCATAAAGCATATACGTCCCTGATCAACAAATGTTCCAGGTAAATATTGTCTCCATCCCACAGTTACTTATGATTGTTGAAGTTCATTTGACTACCATTTTTGTCATGAATGATAGTTTCAAAAAAGTTTTTTTGTGAAATGTCACAAAATACTGTATAAACGAGAAGAACACAGAAGCATTTACCTTCAAGTTAGGGCACGTGTCAAGTGGTAACCATTTTGTTTTTCATTCCGTGTCGTGTATGGAAACCTTCAACATCTTTGAAATCTATAATCTCGTCTTAAAAGTCCACAAGAGCGTCTGTGTTTATTTGTAATAATTTGAAAGACTGTACGCCTCAAAAAATATCCAGTAAATGGTAAAAGACGGATTTTTCACTTGCATGCGTGTTCAGGTGAATCTCATTGGCTAAAAATATGGAAAATGCTAAGGACATTACCTCTTAACAGTCTTAAAAGTAGATAAGCGCTACAGCACTTCTGCCACTAGTGGTAGAAACACGTTACTGCAAGCCCCGCCTAAATACATTAAACAAGTTAATTTTAACTGAGCCAGACGTACTCAACGAATACACTAGCCAGATGTACTCATAAAAAACATGAGCCGCATCTGGCGCGCAAGCCTTACATTCCTAATCCCTTGTATAGCTGACATGGTGGATAATTGCTTAACACATCCACCTCATAATTCAGTGATGCTGGGTTCAATTCCAGCTACCAGACTCCCTGTGATGAGTTTGCATGTTTTTCGCTTGCACTCCAGTTTCTACCCGCGAACCCAAAACATGCACGGCAAGTCAAAATTTACCCTAGGTATGATAGCTCGTGGATGTTTGTCTCTGAGTGCTCTGTTACTACTCATACGAATATAATGTTACTCAAGTCTTGTTCTTGCACATGTCGACTGCACTACGTTTAATGCTCAAATTGCACAATGTCTGACCATTTCCTTTTTTTGCACTATGATGTCTATGCTTGCACCAATGTATATGCGGACTATTTTTGCACCATGATGACTTTGCACCAAATGCAATATTGCACAACCGTTACGATACAACGTTATCACGACAACCCTGTATGTAACATCCCACATGCTGACATTGCTGTGTAAATACCATGTAAATTATAACTATAGCCTTATTCCCCTTGTTTTATAACATTATCTTCTCTGTTCCTTTATCTTCTTGCTCATACCCTCACTATGTGTAAAACTGGAGTGTCATGCCCAATTTCGTTGTCACAATATGTTAGCCCATTTGTAACAATGACAATAAAGGTATATTCTATTCTATTCTACTATCTAGCAAACAGTCCAGGGAGTACACTGCCCAGTGCCCCAAGAAAGCTGGGTGGCTTCTAAACTGCAGCAATCCCAGGAAAAACAAGTGCCAAAAGAATGTGCATACAGATTTTTATGAGCAGTTTGTCTTTGTTTGATGCCCAAGATTTAGAATAGACAGTTTTATTTAAGTTATTATAGTTTTTCTATTTCTATCCATTATATTAATTCAATAACTTAAATGATCAACCGTCCTGCTGATATTTGTATATAATTAAATAAGTGATACTTTATAATGAGCTGTACTATTGCTCGGACGTAATTTTCGTATACTGTAATCACATGGCTTTTAATCAAGCATTTGGAAAATAAATTAAAAATCCTCAAAAGAAATACAGAGAATATCATTGATACTACACACGGATAAAATTTGACTGCTAGATTAAATCAAAAGTAGTTTTATCTCGGAATATGCCAACAAAATTAATATTAAATACATACATTTTAATCTGCATTTTAGAAACGTAGCAGTTTAAGAACGCGCTTTATTGACGCTAACATCTCTTGGGTCGCCTTCCCGAACTTTCTGCTCTACATCAGCATGCGATTCAAGGAACGTGCTAACAAGGCGGCTAAAGCTAACAGTGGAATCTACCACCCATTCCATCGCTTTTTTCATTTAGAAACCGAGAAGGTCTCTCACCTTGGCGCCATCCTTTAACATTTGGGCAAACCCCGGAGCTTTGGGAACGTGAAGAGCCATTGTTGTGTTGTTTAATTTTTTGCGGCGTCAGTGTAAGGGGAGCCGCAGCGTGTACAGCACAAAGCCGGAGAAAGGAGGAAAGGGAGGAACTTCTTCCGGTGGAGGTGTGACTTTAGAAGGCAAGCGAGAATGGACAAAGAGCGTTACGCCATGGCGATAATGTAACTTCTGTGAACAAACGAAAACTAATTCTGTGAAATGGTGGCGTTTTGTCGTTTTGAAATGTGTCCCTGCCTTCCGAAGCTTGTTTTCATTTACTAAGCAGAGGGCAGTGTTTCATTTGTATTTTGGTGATTTGCTGCAACTGATACTGTCCACCAGAAGTCACTAACGAGGGGCCTGCGGGCACCGAGTACCCCTAAGAACACATGGTTGGTTGAATCCCTTAAAATGATTCCCAAATTCAAAAAAAATACAATATGTGAGAGAATAGTTACTTTTCTTTGCATAATTTATTTACGTCATCGGCATATTCCAATTATTTTTAGAGATAATGCATATAGAGGGCTCCGCGCTTTGTGCTAAAATTAGTAACACGGCTTCGTGCCGCCATCTTGGAAGTCTGTCGATTACAAGCGGTGATAGCGAGAGGAGCAAATATTTACTCAGTTTGTCTATTTATTTACTCAACTAGCTTCGTTTGTGTACGGATTTTGTCCATCAACACTATGGAAAACTACGTGGAGAGTTTAGACAAGCAAGCACGCGAGCGGTACGCTGCGAAGTTGCATTTGTTGCCGTGTGTGACTTACATCGTACTTGTTAACTATCTTATTTTCCACCCAAGTCCCTTTTGTGAACTGAAGGATTTTCAAAATTACAAAAGAATGGAAGCCTACGACAGATTTGTTGAGGAATCCTCTTACTGTGTTTGTCAAGGTTTGATGTGGCGAAAACATGCGAACATTGGATGATACTACACTGAAACTCAAAACGCTATCCCGCCCCCCTAAGCCATTGTAAATTAAAGGTGTTAATTATGAGCCTTTCATCTAAACAAAGATTGAAAATAAATACAATTGCAAACAGCGCATACTTCATGTTTGTTTGATACATGTGTATGGTGAAGTAGTTATTTAATAATGTTATCCACTGAGAGAAGAAATCTCATCAAAGTGGATGAAATGCACATTTACTATGTATTCTTGGTATATACTTGTTCAACATCTAGATCTTTTAAGAATATTTTTTCAGAAATGTTACTCAAGAAGCAACACCTACAGTATTTAACCTAGCCATACTTGAATGGTGTCGACAGATGTACATGAAGTACACATGTCCCATAACCTTTTTAAAATTTATTTCTACATCATAAATAATTCAATTTACCTGTCAGAAAATGGTCAGAACAAACACGAACACAGTCAAGCTTTGGCAAATTCGACCGGTTGATAGCTGCCAGCCACATTCGTCTTCGCCGTTCACTTTTCTCCTGAGCTTCAATCCCCTGATCGTAAACACACTTCGGAAGTCTAAAGAAGCCCTTCCCACCCTTTTCCCCTCGGCTACAACAGCCAACAATAACGCACGTATTCGGCATTACAATGTAGAATCTAACTGGTTCGCTGAACAATAACAATGAAGTGAAAAGCTTTGTGGACTTCCAAAATGCCCGCCAGCAATGCATTGTGGGTAATCTTAGGACCTCGAAGCACTCTATTGAAGACAGTCTGTCTCGTCTTTGACTTCCTTAGCTATGACGTCATGTTAAGAACACTAGCACTCTAGAAAGCCAACCACCCTATTAGTTTACATGTTAACGAAAAGTTTTGAGTGTTTTGAGCCAAGTGATGGTATTTTTGTAGACAATGCCTAGGCTTAGGGGCAGCGCAGTGGTTAGCGTGTGTGTGGCACAGTTCTGAGGTCATGAGATCGAACCTTCATGAGTGGAGTTTGCATGTTCTCCCACATTCCAAAAACATGCATGTCAGGTTAATTGGCCGGTCCAAATTGTCCCTAGGTGTGAATGAGCGAGTGACTCTCTGTCTCTGTGTTCCCTGCGACTGGCTGGCTACCAGTTCAGGGTGTCCCCGTCCCACTTCCTGAAGATAGCTGGGATGGTCTCCAGTACCCCAGCGAGGATCAGCGGTGCAGATAATGGATGGATGCCTAGGCGTTGTGGCGCAAATGGGTGCAGCAATGGTACAATAAATGGAGAGCAGCCAAAATTGTACAAACTGGCAAAAATATCACAGACAGAATAACAGGGGGCGAACCAGCCAAGACACGTCAGGCTAGCCAGCTGTCATAAAGGACAAACTGGGACTGTTCGGCAGAAAAGAAACGGGAGGTTGGCTGACCGAAACCATGATGAGCCAGGATAACCGCGAGCCACAGCACAACTAGCAAGGAGAAAAAAAAACAACGAGTACAGCAGGCAAGCCACCTCGCCGACTGCTAATGGAGCTAACCTAGAAACTGGAAGCCTTCAGGTGCCCGCACACCAACGGGGAGCTAGCTGGATAATATTACATTAATTGCAATACGGGAAGCACGGCGGTGCAGTAGTTAATGCTATGTTTCTAAAATACAGATTAAAATGTATGTATTTAATATCAATTTTGTTGGCATCATGCCAGTCAAGCTGATACAGACCTCAGTATATTGACGATTCTTATACAGTGAAAATACTGTATCCAAATGTTTTAAACATTGATTAATGAGATTTCCTGTCAGTGGAACATATCTCACGAATATGAATAGTAGTAGTTAGTGCGTTCGGTCAAGTGATCGAACCTTCTGTGTGGAGTTTGCATGTTCTCCCCGTCCCTAGCCGCTGCTGCTCCCTGCCCTGGGCTGCGAGTACAGGCCCTGACCACTTCCTCTCCTTGCCCCGGCTGTAAGAAAAGCCCCAGCCGCTTTGGCTCCTTGCACCGGCTGCGATGAGGATCCTGGCCGCTTCTGCTTTGAGCCGCTGTTGTGAGGAGGACCTCCTGGTTGCTTCGGCTCCATGTGCTAGCAAGGACTTTCAGCCGTCCAGTTGCTGCGGCCTCTGTAATTTTTTTTTCTTTTGGGCTATCTGGTATCTGTCTGCAGTATGTTAGGGTCTGGCGCAACTCCATTTACTTGAGGGCCCCTAATCTGTTTGTAATTGGGACAGGTGTGTCCAATCACCCCACACCTGTCCCTAATCATCCTGACCCTTGAAAAGCACATTTTGGACAGAACCCAGGGTCAGGTTATTTTTCACAGTTAGTTTTCCACCATCAAGATCATCATCACCTTTTCTCCAGTTTCACCCTGGTTGTAAAGTTTTGTATTGTTTTTTTAATTTGATAGTTTAGTTATTCAATGATCATTTGCTACTTTGATGGTTTTGTTATTTTATGGCACCATGCCATGGTCCCTGCTTCCCTGTGTTTGGGCCCACCGCAAAATCACTACAGTAGCCTCTGACAACCCAGCGGTCCCGAACACGATAAAAGAAAAAAAAAAAAAAAGGCTTAAAAGAGTAACTGGAACTAAAACACACTTTAACATGAGCTCATACACGCCACTCAACGGTAAAAGCCATCGTTAAGTTAATGCTGGCTGCAAAAGATGTGGTACTTCCTCATTGCTAAAGAAAAGCACAACAAGGAATTTAAACTTTCTTCCACGTTTTATTGATCAAACATGATGGGATTGGACATTCCCGCAAGGATTCTTGGTAGATGGTCTGATATGATGCCCCCAATCATTTCCGGGAATGCCACCTGGACCTTGAGTGACTGAGCTTGGAGATACAGGTCATATGTAAACTGATTAAGTTTCTTTACAATCTGGAGAAAAGAGAACATAAAATTACTAACAACTCTTAAATTATATTCCAATAATTTCAATATTTTACACTGTGTGACAGATTATTGCTATTTAATTATCGTGGTACGTCTTCATATCAGCACTTCTAGACATAAGTTTTTTTTGTTTTGTTTTTTAAACTTACCGTATTTTCCGCACTATAAGGCGCACCGGGTTATGGGGCGCATCCCCAAAAAAATAGTTTTTGTTCCTATTTTTGACATGCATAAGACGCACCGGACTATAAGGCGCTACAATGGGAACATAGACAAAACAGTCAGATAGTTCAGTCCAACTTATTACCCCCTTTACATTCCCAAAGCTTGCAAATACGTGTCGAGAACACATGCGGATGCGGTGTCCGTACGAAGTCACTCAAATGCATCGTTCCATCATTCGGTAGGTTAAAGTCTTGGGATTCAAGAAATGCTAACCATTCCTTAGTTTCCATTTTCTTTTTCGCTCGCAACTTTACTGTGCATATGACAATAAACACTTGGAATTGAGTTTAATTTAAAAATAGACACTCCATTCCATCCATTATCCGCACCACTTATCACAGAAACATCAAGTTCAGTCTGAAACAAGATACAGGGATAATATATAGCCGGAGTAGCTCACCGAAGTAGTTGTGTTCATAATAATGTGCGGCCATGGTCCTCTTATATCTGTGAGTTTAGTAAATCCAGGAGAATAAAATATTTACAAATACAGAAAAGTAAAAAATGCTTTCTGTATGCCGTCAACCACGTGCTGTACGTATTCATCTTTTTCGGCCAATTGCAGGCTTTGTTTTGCCGTTTAAGCCTATGCCAGCCTGTAAATGATAAAAAAGGATCCGCCTCTTGACCTCCGAATAACTTTAGCCAATGGTGATCGATTCAAATGATGATTGACACATTGGTTAGCCAATGAAACGCCGGTAAATAAATCCCAGCATACACCGCGGACTACTTGGCGTTCGGGGGAAAATCTAGTCGGCGGCTGCAAGTTAGTTAGAAGACTTTGCGACTTAATATTGATCCATAAATAAGGCGCACTGTATTATAAGGCGGCGCATGGTCAGCTTTTGAAAAAAATAAAGGCTTTTAGGTGCGCCTTATAGTGCGGAAAATACGGTAGTTTTTTTAAACTACTTCAATTTACAAAAGAAAATCCAGTTCACGAGCAGTCCCAGAGGCTACCACTACAGACTGCTTGAGAACACTCACCGATTGTGACTGCTTATTGCTACCATCAGCTCTTCTGGTTTGCGCTTGCAAACTTCTAAAGCAAAAAAATAAAAAAAATAGTGCTGTAAAAATGTTTAGGGTGTATGTTCATTTAAAGTTCCAGTAACCTTATTTTTAAGTGTACAGCTTTGTCCCCTTTTAAAACAATCACTGCAAGTGCTACCAAAGTTGAGTATTCACACTTAGAACACACAGAAACAGAAGCGTTTTATTCCCGCCTGATTTTTATTTTTTTTTTTTGTGATCAAATGCCTGCAGATGAGTGTAGCATGGGCAAATTAACTGGAAAACAGGTGAGACAATAGCTTGAAGCCTTGCCTTGTGTACCTTGTCAAATTTGATCACAATCTGAAAAACCAAAACATTGTATTTTATACACATTTTTAAAGTGTAAGTATAGCCATTTCCAAAAGTGGCCATTTGGAGACGACAATTTCACAGCTTTAAAACTATGCAACTCTTTTACTTCAGCCAATTATTTCGAGATTTTAAAAGAGTTCTCAATGTTTAACTTTTTTCAGCGTCTCTATCACAATTGTGCACACTTTTGAGTCAAGTCAAGTCAAGTCATCTTTATTTGTATAGCCCTAAATCACGAAGAGTCTCAATGGTGTAGAAAAATGAATCATGAGTGACTTTAGGCATGTTTATTTTAGGGTCCAATTTGAATACAGTACACTTTGGACATCTGCATGCTATTCTTTTCATAATTCAATTGACTAAGCAATGTGTCATCATCATTTGAATCAGTTACTAGTTGGTTGGATCCCTTAACCACTAGGGTTGTAAGGGCACAATTTTGGGCAAGTACAGCCTGGTTACTACTCGCTAAATATATTCAGAGCTAAAGGAGGCGATCTCCATTTTATCAATACAGGCCCTTATAGACTAATTTGAGCTGTGGACCGTTAAAGAGTGGTGTCAATCAAATGGCCAAAGGCTAATGGCTGTATTGGGAATAATTTTACGAGTCTGTTTATTTTTAAAGAGGAGTTTTAGAGGGATACGAACGGATGACACGGCTTGTCCAACAAAGCAGAAATGCTTTTGGGCGGATGTTTTTCTATCTGTCGGCGTTACCCTGTGTTTAGAAGTAAATACTTTACACGGTTGGGTTGACTGGATTCTCGTAGATGTAACAAAACCACGTTTGTGGAGAATCGTATCATAAGCTGACTCCTAGGAGACGTTATAGGTGAGCTATGCCGGCTTTAGTTTTCGCGCGTCTTGTTTCAGACTGATACTGATGTTTATGTGATGAAATGGTCTGCATATCTTGAATCCCAAAAGTGTAAGCTTTCCAATGAATGTTAACTTCAACATCTTGGAAATATGTGGCATGACATATTTCAGTGACTGGTGACATCGTGAAATCACGTTTTTGTTTTGTCAACAGTCAGAACGTTAAGAAGAGGTACGACTGTACTTTATTTGGAAATCTACTCAATTTCTAGACAGATGACTTTTGATCTCTGTCACAAAAAAATCAAATTTCGGATGTGAAGCGAATTAGTGAAAAGCATACCACTTACTAAGTGGAGGGAGTCCAACAGTCGCATGAGATGGTAGAACCTTTGCAAACTGTCTGCCACACGAAGTCTGAGCAGCTGATGGAGTTCGTTCATGTAACTTTTGCGCAAATCGTCAAATAACTTCTGGCTTTTGAGACCTTCCACAGGAACTGCAGTCACAGAAAATGTATGTCAGTTTTTTCTGTGGCAATATTAAAGCCTAACTCTTTCGTCCAAGCATGTAAGCCAGGCATATCCAATGTCCGGACCAGGCGCTAGTTACGGCCCGTGAAGACATTTTTACTGGCCTATGGCCTCTGTCATAAATAAAATTTTAGCCCACCCAGTTTCTGAAATGGCGACTGTAAATAAAAAAGGAAAGTTGACCGTGAGGGCAGCTGCTTCCAGGACAACATTTGCATCTGCCTAATTTGTCAAAAGACTGTGGCTGTTTTCAAAGAGTACAATATCAAGACAGGTTTATGACACCTTTAACATGGCCAAATTCAAGCACTTTTTAAATTTTTCCAGTACCTTCAATGGAAGAAATCTAGCCGATCAAAAGAAGTTTATTTTGTTGTGGCTGTGATGACAAAAATAAAGTTGCTATTGTGCTGCTAGAACATACTTTGTGCTATTTTGCGCCGTTCCTATCAATGATCTACATCTTTTCGTGTCAATGGGCTGCTATAAACTGACAAGAATCCTGCCATTCAACAATGCATGTGCAGCTTCTATAAGTCAAACTTGTTTCCAAACAGGGTAAAAGCTCTATAGGTTTTGGGTAATATTGAATGAAGTTCAATATGGAAGACAAAAAAAAGAAAGTACTTTTGAAAGCAGAACAAAGTTTGGACTCATTTTAATGATATTGCTTGCTCAGGAGATAAATACAATTAATCTTTCAAACTTAGAGACTGTTGTTCTTTTACTTTTTGTTTGACTTATTTTTTTTTGTGTGTCCCCACTCAGAAAAACTGTTAATTGGTTAAAATCATTTTTTAAATATTTTTGAGTGCATTTTGTTTATTTATAGCACTGAAAAGTTAATATTTGTAATTTACATTTTATTGCTTTGCATTTTCAGTGATTTTTTTGTTGTTGTTTGACATTAAATCGGTTCCGTGTGTAAAAATCTAAAATTGTGGTGTGAATAGTTTTTTATATTTCTTGCATTATATAGGCATCCCCTGCAAAACATATGAAATAACGATTTATAAATCATTTGGTGCAGGAAGATTTATTTTTATTGATAAATAGAAACATTTGAGAAGCCGTTCGAAAGCCAAACGAGTCGGCTCTTTTCAATGGGTCTGGCCAGAAGAGCCGATTCTCAAAAAAGAGCCGGAATTCCATGACAAGTCTGATAAACCTGCCCTCTTAGATGCGACAGTAGGAAGCAGTAAAGCTTCACATGACAACATTATGACGACTTAAATCCTTTTTTTATTTTATTTTCTTCATTTATAAGTGTGGTCTACTGATTCAGACTGCCAGGAAACACAGCAATGGAAGTAATTTCAAGCATTTTCGAGCACTTCACACAAAATGCGAGCATTTACCGGACCATGAAAAAAACATCAAATGAAAAGGCTACAAAGGCGAGCAAGCTAAAAGGTGGCAACGCTGATCGCCAAGCACTGCAGACTGTTTACGGAGGGGGAATTCTTAAAGACTGTTTAAAGAATGCCAGGCTGAAAAGTTGACCTTCACATATTTTCAACTTTAGTTCGGACACCCCTGATGTATGCAATGAAATAGTATTAACTTCTCGGGACACAAAATAGTAAGCCTATTCTGCCTGGGAAAATGAAATGGACTGGACACGATCAAAAACAACATGGTCCCAAAGCTTTCCTAACAGTGACAAACACATTTAATTTTCAGTGTTGCAACATCAAAGAATTCTCCTAAATAAGCTCATAAATGGGCAAATGTTGCATCATTATTGTTAATGTTCTTCAGGGTTGTATCTTGCCAAAATTTTCTTTCTCTTCTGTGAATCCAGACAATTTACAACATTCAATCAAATGGACAAGTCACCTCTCTATATTGACACATTAAAAAATATCAGTATTGTAGTACTATGTAGGAATTTCTAGATAAATCTGGAATTATATGCAGCCTTTGATTTTTTACAAAGGTAATGTTTGTTACCATAGTAAAAAAACTAGACAATTAAAAAAAACTTGAAGACAATTTAGGAAATGGGTACTTGATGTTAAACATCCTATGAGGTAAAATGGCATAAGTAAAAGTTACATTAGAATGGATTATGCAAAATTGTGATTATAGTCAAAACGATTAGCTTTTTGTACACATTTTGGCCTCTTACAGGCAAATGGTGCCATGAAGACATGGTGAGTAGACTACAAAGTTACAATTGAATTCTAATAAAAATAGCTTTATTTTCATACTGAAAAGAAATTTTTCTCTTGAGTACAAAGTGTTTATCATGGTTGTTATTATTATTATTGTTATTATTTTGGTGCTATATTTTTTCACAGTGTTGTGTGTAAATTAAGGACACCCTAAAATTATATGCTATTTAATGGGAAAGCCCAATAAAATATTAGGCTAAGATAGAGATGTTTTGACAACAAGGCATGGCTTTTATTCAAACATCCATCCATTATCTGCACCGCTTATCCTCAGTAGGGTCGCAGCGGTACTTGGGAGCAGAAAAGGCTATTTTTAGTGAACAGAGCGGGTTCTTAAAACAGCTGGAATTCCCATCACTATTATGTTTAGTTCCCGTTTGGTTAAAATTATTTTCCTGACGCATCGAAACATTTTTTAGGGTTACACCCTTACTAGGAAATAAAATTCCCAACCTACCAATGCTGAAAAGCACCAAGGCCTTCATGCAGAGAAATTCTTCTTGAGTGACTTGCAACGACAGAAACTGCTGCGACAGGTTCTTCATTCGAATGCAGTGCTCGTTCATGGTGGACATGCGCATACGTTCCCTGCACGTGGTATAAGAGCGCAGAGTGAGCGGCGACATCTTGCCAATGTTCAAATCACAAAAATGGTTTTGAAACGTTCAACATTTTCTTGAATGAAGCGTTGCAGCAGGGATGTAAATGTATCGCCTACTTTATTTAAGTTGTAACTCAAAATAAATAAAATTGGAGATAAACCTTCTAAACATTTTAGGGAGGCATAAAAAATTGTGTTCAGTGGTACGAGCACTTCTAAACACATGCATTTCGATACACCAAAATGTATTAGGGGCAAATAAGTATTTAGTCAACCACCAATTGTGCAAGTTCTCCCACTTAAAAATAGAGAGGCCTATAATTGTCAACACTGGAAAACATTAACCGTGAGAGACAGAGTGGGAAAAAAACTAGAAAAACACATTGTTTGATTTAAAACTTTTTTTTTTCAAATTAGAGTGGAAAATAAAAATTTGGTCAATACCAAAAGTTAATTTGAATACTTTGTTACGTACGCTTTGATGGCAAAAACAGAGGCCAAGCGTTTTCTGTAAGTCTTTCACACAGTCCATGCAGTTGATTTCATTTGATCATAACACATTTTCCCAGTCTTCTTTTAGGATTTTCCAACTGCTCTTTAGTGAACCATAGACGTGCCTGGTTGTGTACTGGCTTCAGCAGGGGGACACACCTGGCAGTGCAGGATTTGAATCCCTGGCGACACATTGTGTTACTGTGCCTTTGTTACTGCGGTCCAAGCTCTCTGTATGTCATTCACTAGGTCTCCCCGTGTGGTTCTGGGAATTCTGCTCGCCGTTTTTGTTATTATGATGCCACGGGGTGAGATCTTGCATGGAGCTCCAGATCTGGGCATATTATCAGTGATCTTGTATGTATTCTAATCTAACAGAATAAAAAATGAAACAGGCAAAAACAACCTGTGCTGTAAAAATGTTTGTCTCAACATTTATTTAAAGAGACATTAATTTCAACTTTAAGTGTACAGTAACCGCCACCTACGTATCATCAACAGTCGCATCTTTCGTGACTCTTACTGCACATTACAATTCTTTTCATTGTAAAAGATCACAATAAACTCCCATTTAATTTTTCAATGTCATCTTACTTATTTTAATACTATATTTTGTAGGTTTAATTACTGTTTAAATGTGTTTTTAAATATCATGAAAATTTGTTTTCCAGCTATTTAGGGTTCATCCGTATGCTCTTTTTTTTTAACTTTTTATTTCTCACACACAATTTGACAGAGGGTTGGGTAATACAGCAACACGAACCACAAAATATATACAATTGACATTCCCATAAATAACAGAAAAAAACAACAACAACAAATGTTAAGAAATAAAATAAAAGGTGAGGTGTTTAGACATCAAGTAAAAATAGTGTGAAAAGCTTCCATCTTTTCTCAAATTGATCTAGTTTCAGTTGAAGTCTTGCAGTGTTTTTTTTCCATAATGTACATTTGCTTTAATTTTTCTCTCCATTGTTTTATGTCAGGAGTTTGCGGTTCCAGCCAGGAAACTGTGATCATTTTCTTTGCTACCAGATGCATAACCATTCGTACATATTTATGTTGACCAGTCAATTCTTCTGGCAAAATTCCCAATACATAGGTCACTGGGTCCAACCGCAACTCCCAACCAATAATTAATTTTATCTCTGTCTGTGTACTTCTCCAGAAATATAATATCACAGGGCAATTCCAGAAAATATCCGTGAAATCTCCGACCCTCCCACAGTTACGCCAACATAGATTGGATGTATTTTTATATTTTGAAGGGAAAGAGGGTGTATAGAACTAACATATTTTTACTTTCCATTCAAACTCCCTCCATGTCGGACTGCTGGTTATTTTGTGTCCCTCTTTCAAAGTTTTCTCCCAATCTTTGTCCTTTATCACTACATTAGCTTCGAGTTCCCATTTTTCCTTAACCTCCATCCCATCATTACTGAGATCCATTTGCAGAGCTTTGTACAATTTTGAAATAACCCCCTTTATTAATTGTCTTTTTGAGTATGATATAAATAATTCCTCAACGTTAGTTGGCTCCTTACATATTTTCCCCCATTCATCATGTTTCTGGAGGTAATGCCTGAGTTGCAAATATTTGTAAAATAGGTAGCTGTCCTAACACTTGGGTAATCAATATCAATTCTTTTTGGGCCCATTTTTCAAATCCTACATCCATAACTCCAGGTTTAAAATCTGGGTTTTTTGCTATTTTTGTAGCCCTATTGACAGACCTTGATATTTTTAAAAATGTTTGTATTGTTGATCATGTTTTAATAGTTCTCTTAATCCATTCATTCTGGAGTTTTAATTTCTTCCACATGACTATTGATATGAATGGTAACGATTCCACAGGCACATTTGGACAAGACCGCTGCTCCATGTCCACCCATATTGTATCTTCGTCTCTAGTAATGAATAAGAGCTTTATTTTGAGCTGCCCAATAATATCTACTATTGGGTAGGTCCAGGCCCCCTTTTTCTTAGGAAGCTAAAAGGGTTTTGTATTTAAATCTAGGTTTCTTGTTTTGCCGAGAGAATTTTGATATCAATTTATTTAACACTGTAAATGTGTAGGAAGAGACTGAAACAGAAATGATAGTCTTGGTAATATGTTCATTCGAATTGTTTCTACTCATCCGATAAGGCTTAAGGGCAAAATTTCCCATCTTTCCAAATCCTTCTTTATTTCTTTAATTAACTTTTTATAATTTGCATCAAAGAGCTGTGTGGGATGTCTATCACCTCTGTTGGACCTTTTCCTGATATCATCATTGCTACTGACTTGCTCTCATTATTTATATATCTAGCTACTTCTCCATATACTTTTAGGCTCTCCAACAGTGGTGGTATTGATAAAGAGGGCTCTTTCAGCATTACCAACAAGTCATCTGCAAACAGGGATATTTTATGCTCTTCTCCTTCCTCATCCAATATTTCCCTTATTTGCTCATTTTGTCTTATTGATTTAGCGAGTGGTTCTATGCTTACTGCAAACAAGAGTGGAATTAAAACAGCCCCCTTGCCGGACTCCTCTTTTAAGATCAAAGAAGTCTGAACAGTGACCATTGACTCAAAGCTTAGATTTAGGAATTATATAGATTATTTTCACCCACTCTCCAAATTTTTGAAGGAAGCCAAAAGCTATGTGTTTGATGTAAAAAGCTCCATTTCACTCTATTGAAATCTTTTTGGGCATCCAAGCTCAGTAAAATCGAGGGTTGGTCTTTATATTTTGTGCTCGAAATTATGTTTAATATCCTCCTAATATTGTTTGCACCTGGTCTTTCTGGTATAAACCCCGTTTAATCTGCTTTAACTAATCCTGCTATAAATTTCTGCATTCTTTTTGCCATGATGCTTGTAAATTTTTAAATCGTTACACAGTAAACTAACTGGTCTATAGCTTTCACACAGCATTGGATCTTTTCCTTCTTTATGCAGGACTGTTATGATGGCTTCTGACCACGATTTGGGGGGGGATCTCCTTTTGTTAGCGCATAGTTAAATACTTTATGTAGTACTGGTGTTAATTCTTCTTTAAAGCTTTAGTAGAACAGCCCTGGGAATCCAACCGTTCCTGGTGATTTATTTATTTTTAAGGTTTTTATTGTATCCTGTGTTTCCTGTTGTGTAATGGGGCGAATATTTTTTAATCTATCCCCTCCTGATATAGTTGGTAAAGGTAGTTTTTTCCAAAAAGTTAAATTAAGAAAACGAGCACGCATTCTGTGCAGTTATAATCATTTTCTGAATAATTGTATAAATCAATTCACACTTCCAGCAGTATCCTTGTGTTGAAAATAAAATCATAATAAAATAGGAGAAATAGAATGTGTCATAATAGTCTGTAATAATAGTTTGCAATAGTTTTTGATCTGTGCAGCTCTTTGAGACTCTTGTGATTAAGGGCTACACAAACAAGCATGACTTGACTTGCACGCGCAGAAAAAGGAGCTTGACAGAGGCTGCAATGATAACAAAATCCAGAAGATAAGCATCAAAGAGTACAACATTACTGTATTTTCTATAGCACCTTTAAATAATAATAATAAAAAATACATGGACTATCATATAATCATGCAATTTTTAGAATACTCGTAGGTCAAGAAATTAGCATTTAGTTTACATCTAAATGACCTTGTTCATTAGTTTCCTGCTATGGATACTCAAAAACGTCAAAATGGCTGAGCAAAAAAAAAAAAGGGATGCTAAATGATGCGTTTTGGTCACTTCGAGTTGCCATAGTTTGTATTCTTTCTTGTGCTTTAACACTTGTTCTCAGTTGCACTGCACCATAGATAAGGGGATTGTGTAATAATAGTCTGCAGTCTGTAATGGTCGGTAGTCTGTTTTAAAGGGTTAAAACTTCTTGTGACTAAAGGCTATACAAAAAAACTAGAATTGACTTGACTACAACAACATCAAATTGTCAAATAATCACACACAATCGCTTCAATGGGACCATACAACATACCTTAAAATGGTGGTCAACCCAAATGTTTTCACACAGGGCCCCTTTACTAATCTAAACCCCAGGATGCAACATGCCTCAAGCTCGTTTCTATGAAAAGGCTTTTACAGTTATTCAATCATTGCTGAATTGGGTATCTCATTACAAAGTGTGGTAGTTTTTTGAACCCTTATTGGTAATTAAAAATCCCCAAAATATGCAGTTGTATGCATAGGCAAAGTGTTTTGAATAATAGTGGGAAAATGTGTGTCATAAAATGTCAGTATGAGAACTTACTCATTAAAGATGAGATCTGGGGCAAAGTACAGCAACCTGGCATTGGAATTCTGGAAGGAGCGCCAGCTTAGACCAAACACCATCAACGTCATCCAGGAATTCTGGATGAGGGTCATTTGGTCATCCAGATGGAGAGTCTTAAAACCTGCAAACACATCAGACACTCAATTCATAAATTGGGCATCCAGTGCAAATGATAGGATATGTTCTACCAGAAAAGGAACACACTAATCTGGATACAAAACAGATTACTGGAAAACTGGAAAGGACTGTGTTTAACATAATTGGACATTAAGGAGGTTGAGGGAGTTTATCAGCTAACTTCTCATGCTCATCGAAGCAATTTTTTGGGGCGGTTTAATGAGTTTATTGAACCGGCTGAGGAGAATGTCAGACCGGCGCAATTGAAGTCTTCAACTCTGTGATGCCCTCCTGGCCAACACAATCGCCGAAGAAACAACCACGCCCAAACACGCCTTTGACAAGCTAAAAGCAGACAACTCCAAAAAAAATAAAAAAAATAAAAATCAACAACAATTTCGAGGAATGTCAAAATGGAAACTACTGATTGACAGACCAGTTAGACTGGTTTCATCGGCTAAGATTTACTTTTGGCTCTTCTGGTAGAAACCAATCGAACACTAAATTGAGAAAAGATCAAAAATGTGGGGGAGGCAAAAAGATTGAATGAATTTATCTTAATTAATCTATATACTGCATTACACCACACATTATTATGCGGATTTTGATATTTTTTTCCCTCTTTCATTACGCATTCATGATTATTTCTCTTGTGTGATGAGGAGATGTGATTTGCAGGTATGTTACATAAAATTCCTTATTAAAATCAGATTACCGTATTTTCCGCACTAAAAGGCGCACCTAAAAGTCTTCATGTTTTTCAAAAGCTGACCATGCGCCTTATAATACAGTGCACCTTATATATGGATCAATATTAAGTCGCAAAGTCTTGCAACTATTGCAAGCAGCCGCCGGCTAGATTTTCCCCCGAACACGAAGTAGTCCGCGGTGTATGCTGGGATTTATATACCGGCGTTTCATTGGCTAACCAATGTGTCAATCATCATTTGAATCGATCACTATTGGCTAAAGTTATTCGGAAGTAAAGAGGGCGGATCCTTTTTATTATTTACAGACTCGCATAGACTAAAGGGGAGAAACAAAGCCTGCAATTGGCCGAAAAAGATGTGTCAATCATCAGTTGAATCGATCACTATTGGCTAAAGTTATTCGGAGGTAAAGGGGCGGATCCTTTTTATCATTTACAGGCTTGCATAGGCTAAAGGGATAAAACAAAGCCTGCAATTGGCCGAAAAAGATGAATGTGAATAGCATGTTGGGTAGAACTACGGCATAGAGTAAACAGTATTTTACTATTCTGTACTGTATTTGTAAATATTTTACTCTGCTGGATTTACTACACTCACGGATTTAAGAGGACCATGGTTGCACATTATTATTGAACACAACGACTTTGGTGAGCTACTCCGGCTATATATTTTCCCAGTATCTTGTTTCAGACTGATCTCGATGTTTCTGTGATATCTACTTTTAAATTAAACTAAATTCCAAGTGTTTATTGTCATATGCACAGTAAAGTTGCGAGCGAAAAAGAAAATAGAAACTAAGGAGTGGTTGGCATTTCTTGAATCCCAAGACATTAATCTTCCGAATGATATATGGAACGATGCATTTGAGTGACATCGTACGGAAACCGCATCCGCACGTGTCTACGACACGTATTTGCTTCTTTGCAAGCTTTCGGAATGTTAAGGGGGTAATAAGTTTGACTGAACTATCTGACTGTTTTGTCTACGTTCCCATTGTAGCGCCTTATAATCCGGTGCGCCTTATGTATGGAAGATATAGGATCAAAAACTATTTTTGGGGGGTGCGCCCCATAACCCGGTGCGCCCTATAGTGCGGAAAATACGGTACATGAAAATATTTTTGTGAAAAGTGTTTTGATTGTCAAAGACCGAAATCAAGATAAGCTCTGGCTTTTTTCCATTAGCCCTTTTTCCCCTTCAGTTTTATCAATTGTTTATCAAAGCTGTAGATCTAAAATGTCTTTTAACCAACAATGTGATTATTAGGAAAAAAAATTAATCAAATTTTCATCTTGCATCGTGTTCTGCATTGCGATTGGCTAGACTGTCCCACTGCGCCTTTTGTGCCTGTGTCTGCAATGACGATGCGGTCTAAGCTGTACACATACGTTTAACAACTTGATGAACCTACGTGCAAATCTATTTAAATTTGTGGTTTCTCATGTCAACAAAACACGCTCTGGACCGACAAAAACACAAAAAGGCAAGAGGAAGATGCCTGTGCCCAATTATCCTGCACCCTTTTTAAATGTTGATCTGCACACGTTTGTTGGATCATTGTCATTTTTTAGTTAGTCTAACATTATCAACCAGGTTGTTGTTTTTTGCCGCCTGTGTCATGGCCCCCTGTTAGCGTCGGAGCTGCAGAGGGATTTCCTGTTTTGCTTGCCCGAAGTCACCCCTCGTCATTGCAGTTTTTGTTTGTGTAGCATGAACATGAATAAAGTAAGAAAAGGCCCGTATCAAATACAGTCCAAACATCAAAAAGATGCTCATACTATGTGTTGTTTGTCTGGCTATTCTGGCTTTAGCGCCAGTTTTGCATTGTTCCTTGTTTTTCGTTGTTGGTTCCCGTTTAGCCGGGCCAGCTTCGCGTTTTTCCACCGAGGCTGCAGCTGCCTTTCGTGGATCGTCCCTGGTTATCCCCCCACAGGAGGCTGCGGCTGCCTTACGTAGATCGTCCCGGTTAGCCATCCACAGGCAGCACTCCACGTGTTTGGGAAAAGTGTGGCCACTCCTTGAAACGCCAAGACATCCTCGTTGATTAATGTGTAAAATATTAATGGTAAGTTTTTCAGATTGTGATCAACTTTAACTTGCACACTGGCACACAAAGCTCTTCTTAACTTGCCCCTGTGATAGCTTTTGCTGTGTGCTGTCTGCACAATGCATGATAGATTGACATCAAAGAAAGACACTTCAATTCAAATTTTATATATATATATATATATATATATCTAAAATAAAATAAAAAAAATGTTTGTTTTAAAAAAATAAAAGATTAAAATATAGTTAGGGTTAGGGTCAGGGTTAGGGATTAGGGTTAAGGGGAGAAAAATAGGGTAAAGGTTACGCTTACATTCATATAATAATATAAAATAAAAATAATATATAAGAAAATAAAAAATGAAAATAAAATAAATTAAAAAATAAAAATATAGTTAGGCCTATGACTAGGGTTAGGGTTAGGTAAGGCTTCATTCTATTGTCCCATCTGTTTCACAGCTAAGATGCCCATGCTACACTCATCTGCAGGAATGTGCTTGAAAAAACAAATTCAGGGGAGAATAAAAATCTTATATTTCTGTGTTTTTTAACTTGGATTACTCAATGTTAGTAGCAGTGATTATTTCAGTTGGGGACAAAACTTCAGTGTGCTACCTTTCAAAAGAGATTAAAACCACCCGGATTCTCCAAACAGTTTAAGAACGGAATTCAATTTACTTTGGGTGCGTCTTGAATTGGGATTTTAGGTGAATTTTACAGGATTGTTAAGGGGTTAAACTTAAGTAACTCGCGCCCTCTTCTGGGTAGCTTTGTTATTGTCGCGGTCTATAAATTATTGAAAAAAGCCGCAGTGTCTTGCGATTACACAATCGCACTACGGCACACCACAATATTGATTATATTTCGGTTAATCTGGCAGCCCTAATTAGAATTGTTTTTATGTCATTAAATAACCCCGTAGTGAACATTGTTTAGAACAAGATTAGACGTGGCAATCTAGGATTTACACTTTAGGACTTAAATAAAACAATAAAAAAATAATATTAAAATACCCAGGCAATTTGTATATGGCATTATATGGTAAGGTATTCACCTGCCGTCAATGTTTTATATTGATTATTTAAAGAAAATAATTGACTTGCAATGGAATGACATTCAATTATGTTGATCGTTCTCATTTTGATGTAGATCATTCTTATTGATTTGTCTCCTTTTTTAAACCCTATTTTCCGGTCTTTAGTAAAAAAAAAAAAAACAACTACATACATTGATGTCCATCCGCAATTTTATAAGATATGTAGAAAGAATAAAATCTGCATTACTACAGCAAACGGTTATCCCCCAGAGGAGGCTGCGGCTGCCTTACGTGGATCGTCCCGGTCAGCCCCCCCACAGGCAGCACTCCACGTGTTTTTTTTTTACCAGCTGGCTTTTTTGGCTAATCTCTTTGGTGTACCATTACTGCATACAGTTTCGACACAATGCCGACGCATTCTCCATAAAAACTACCAGAACTTTGCTTAAAACACTCTCAAACAAGCTCTTCAGCTGGGGCGGCAGTAGCTCAGGAGGTAGAGCGATCGTTTTAGGATTAAGGGATCCCAGTTCGAATCCCGGCTTGTCCGTGTTACATGCCGAAGTGCCCTTGGGTAAGACACTAAAACCCCAATACCCCCAATAAGCAGGTTAGCAGCCTTACATGGCTGCACAGATCACGGCCGCTATTGGGAAATGCGAAGCACAATGTAAAGCGCTTTGGGAAGTCATTGACTTGAAAAGCGCTATATAAATGCAGATCATTTCAGATCATTTCAACACATAAAACAATATGGCGACTGGCTTGCTAGTGTACTGGTGTTCCTCAGATGACATTACAGCTCAGTATGACAAAGACAAGACATGCTGACTTTAAAATGCATCTCAGAAATTTGGAATATACTGATGAGATATACTGTATTTTCCGGACTATATGTCGCAGTTTTTTTTACAGTTTGGCCAGGGACGCAACTTATACTGCGGAGAGACTTAAGGTATATAAAGAAATTATTAACACATTATTATATCATTGAGTTTTACATTTTAAGCCCGTGTTGAGCATTTCAACCTTGACCGCAAAGTAAAAGCGCAAGAAAGAAGCGGGCACATTGTCTACCTCTGGGACCTACTGGGAGTTGTTTACCGGTACAAGTGACACAGAGGATCATTATTATGCTAGAGTTATCTGAAAAACTCTTAATATGTTACGTTGTTACTGACGAGCGTGTCGAAGTTATGGACGTACGTGTTCTCCATTTGATTTTTATTTCAAATTTCCTTTCAAGATGACATGTATATTTTTGTGGTTGGATTTCATTAAATAAATTTCCCCCCAAAATGCGACTATTACTCCGAGTGCGGCACATACATGTTTTTTTTCCCCTTCGTTATATGCATTTTATGGCTGGTGCGTCTTAAACTCCGGAGAGAAACTACGTTATATAAATTGTATACAAAAAAACATTATTATTTCCTCACATTTGGCATGTTTAAGAAATTGGGATTACCTTTAAAAAACAGACAAGACGGAGGTTAAAACCACAGTTTTTTAAATATGGAAGAGTGTCTTACCTGGGAGTCCTTTGGCCCATTCGACCACTTTGACTAGTTGCATTTCTCCAAGGCCGATGAGGCTGGTTAGGAGCGTGGCTGCGGATTCAGGCTGGCTAGAATCATAACCAGAATACACCACCTCCGGCTCAATGGACTCCAGGATGTTCAAGACGTCCATTTTTATGGCGTTGAAACTCAGGGCTGACTTTTTTTGGACAACCATTAATTCATTGGAAGGATCTTCTTGGGCATTTTGGGATTTTCCAACCTTTTTTAGTTTGTGTGCTATAAAGTGAGAAAAGGGAAGGGAGAAACAAATACAGACATTGTGAGTTGGTGAAAGGTCGGCATACAATTATTTTTGAGAATTTAATCCATTCGACAAATATTCAATTTGAAAATGCTTTGTGTAGCCATAGTGTCTCTATTCCATTTTTTTTTTTTCAAATCCCAGCCTTGACCCCGCCAACCCAAAAAAAAAAACATTTTACGACAACAATAGACATACCGCAGTTGGTCTACAATACTATTTTACTTGAGTTTTTTGAAGGTCGTAACGTTTCAAGTTATGAGATCATGTTTGGGGATTGTGAGCTCAAGGAATTTCTAAAAACTCTTATTACCTATATTTTATGTTGGTAATGTCTGTATTGTCTGTACAGCCCTTTGAGACTTCTTGTGATTAAGGGCTGACTTGACTTATCTTGTCTCAAACAAAACCATTTAAGACAACAATACACAAACTAATCTTCTCATTTCCCAAGCCTATGTATGAGCCATACCTAACAAATGCATCTCAATCTGGTAGAGATGTCTGTGGTAGATGTCGTCCTATTACCAAGCGGGCTGAATATTGGCAACAATATTTGGGAATTTGATGGATATCGGTAACTGCATTTTTATTTGTTCGATTATTTAGGCTGAGTTATAGCTGGGACTTTATCACCTCGTCTCCTGCATTCTGTCTATGTTACTCATGTATTATATCGACATCCTGAACTCTGCAGGCAAGATGGACAAGATGCGTCTGTTCAATGTGCTCATGCAGCTGCGCAAGTGCTGCAACCACCCAAACTTGAGAAGGGACTGCACAATACACAAAGAGGTAAGTATTAGTTTCAGGAGCGAGCAGCAGCAAGTCAACTGCAGGAGAGAGAGTGGGAAAGGTGAGAGGAGAGAGAGTGGGAAAGGTGAGATGGCACAACATTCATTTGGACAGGTAACTTAAAATTAGTTTCTACCTGGTTATATCAGTATCAGAAATTATTTTCCCCCCATTTTATTAACACTCCACTTATTGAAACATGAATATTTTGTTTGTTTGTTTGTTCGTACATGATTCAATTGTTTGTTTGTACATGATTCAAATTGAATCTTTTCTTCCGGCGCCGTCACGAATGGCAGCCACTCCAGCAGCTCCCGTGTTATTTTCGATTGTTCTCGATTGTTCTCAGCTCAGGGATGCTGCTGGAAATGTGAATTTCCCTTCGGGGATGAACAATGTATCTATCTATCTATCTATCTATTAAAATTCTTTTACACAACACAGCGGGCTGTGTATCCAGCGTATCCTCTTCGGTTATGTTTTTCTTAACCCTCGTGGCATGCATTTATTTTGGTGACACAATGTATGTCAGTGTACATTATTTGGACTTGAAATTCAAGTGTAATAACTCAGCCATTTATGAATATTTGGACTTCCAACCCCCTGTTAATGTTCAGTGACATCAGACAAATATAGTATTTTTTTTATGTATTCCTCCCCCGCGCCTTAGAACATTGAAAGTCCTAAAAGTGACGATAAAACTGAACTGTATATACAGCAAATTTCTAGGTGAATATTTCATATGGCTTATTAGAGCTTTGTATTATTCAAAAAGTGGTAAAAAATTGTTTAATACATGACAGTTTTGTTTCCGCAAAAACCTCTCTCAATGCATGACACTGTACATTATATGAACGTGACTTTGAAGTGTGATAACTCCGTCATCTATGAATATTTTCTAACTTCTCCACTCAAAATGTTTGGTGGCATCAGACCTATATCTATACATATGTAGATTTTAAGTTGTGTATTTATTTATCTCTTAAACTTGAAGACGGACATCATTGCAGTCAACATCAGACAACCCAGTTAATTGTCCCACAAGCTCTTCGTAGACTTGTTTTTTGACTTGCGCATTCAAGCCAAAATGAGAAGTATGTACGCAGTTGCTGTGCAGTGATCACGGTCAGCGCATTATCTTTCATAACAGATGTCTATACATTCGAATAATGTACATAGCACGCTTTGTGTATAGTATGTAATTGGCTCTCAAATGCAATAACATAAAAATCACAGCACAATGCCATTTTGAACAACCACATGTTCTTACAACCCGTGGGAAATATTAGCTCCCAAGTGATCACTTTTCAATGCTCACTTTTATTGATCATACAAAGGCATGAAATTCTACATAATATGTACCTGCATGCCACGAGGGTTAAAGTGTTGTAAAATTGCCAGTTACCCTGTTAGGCTTTTCTTGCAGTGTGACACAGACCTGGGCACTCCGGTCCTTGAAGGCCGCATGTCCTGCATGATTTTGGAGGTTCCTCTGCTCCAATTCAGGTGAATTCGAATTATAACGATTGTTAACAAGCTCCATTCAGCTAGCTAATAATGAAATGATTATTTGTATCAACCGAGTTGAAGATGAGAAACCTGAAAAATTATGCAAGACATAGGGCCCTCAAGGACGGGAGTTCCCAGGTCTAGTGATAAACAGAGGACAAATCTACAAGGAATGTTTAATCCATGCTAATATTAAAGACTTTTTGTAGTAGTATTACAGTATTTTTATCCACTTTACCTCCAAGAATCATCCCCGCCTTGTAGCACTTCTTCAGCCTACAAGATTGACAGTTTTTCCTCCTCAGCTTATCAATGGTGCAGTCATTCTTGCCGGCACACAAGTAATTCTGCTTTCCTTTGAATGAATTAAATAGCTCATATCACAGTTGGGTCAGGAGTGAAAGAAAGGGCAGTACTCAGTGTTTCCCATAACATTAAAAGTCTCCAGTGGGCTGCCAAGGTCTAATTGGCCCCAGTGAATAAGTACCTCGTATTATTAAAAAACATAATATTTTAAAATATAAATTAACTTGAAGATACTCAAAATAACTAAGATATTTCATTTTAAAAAGATCGCAAAGCCATGGTGCTCTCTTGCACATATTGTCCTCAGACCCACTTTTTTTAATGGGTTGATTGATTAATAAGCTTGTTTTTTTTCTGTAGCTGCCGCTGTTTTGAATGAAACGTCCTCCCTCAAGGAAATGTCACTAATTTGACATTGTACCTACTTTTTTGGGCAATAGAACAGTAAAAAACAACTCATTTACAGCTTGTATACCTTGTAGAAATCACTTTGACGAAATTACATTGACCTGCATGAAATGTCCCCCCTCACCTAAACGTCACTAAAATGACTCCAACTTTACGTACGAATTATTGGATATGTAAACAAGCTGCTCTTGAGATTTCAAAACAATAATCTTTCGAATATCAAAGGTATTAAAAACTAAAATTTAACCGTAAAACTCTCAACTGATGAAACTGGAGACAAACGTACAGAAGACATGCTGAGGGGACATTTTGCCGAAGTCAATATTTTTTAGACTTGCCTAAGTGATTTCTACAAGGGAAAGATTAAATACAAAGTGGTTTTAATGAAGTTTGCGCAAAGGGGACATTTTATGCCAGAGGGACAATTTTCAGCACAACACCACCGCTCATTTTTTTCGCTGAGCAGAGGTGGCAGGGAGGTGAAGGAGGAGCGACACATTCAGCACAGGAACGAATCAGAGGAAAATATGAGTGTAAACGGGAAAATAATTCTAATTAGATAGATAGATAGATAGATAGATACTTTATTTAATTTAATTAAATTTATTTAATTTTTATTTAATTATATCAACAGTTGACAGTCTAATGCAGAATGTTACTAAATGCTAAAATTCAGAAAAAACTGGTGATAATTTTCTTTTTGTTTTACACCTTTTAATTCATATATTTTTGCAGGTTTTTCAGAGGTTTTATTTTTCGGCCTTCTTTTGTTAAAAATGGAATTGTGAATAGTTAAAAGTTCTTGTATTTAATAGTTTTTGAAAGCACAAAATACTTTTTTTTAATTTATTTTGTTGTGCAGTTTGTTTTTCAGGGATCCTGTGTTGATTGACTTTAAAAAGTTGCTTCGTGTAAAGTCGCTCAGTGTAAACATTTGAATATAGTACACAATATATATTTTTTTCCCATCCATTTCATGTATCATCTTACATTATTATTGGTAGTCTCATCTCATCTCATTAGCCGTACCGCTTATCCTCATTGGGGTCGCGGGGGGGCTGGAGCCCATCCCAGCCATCTCCGGGCAGTGGGCAGGGGACACCCTGAACTGGTTGCCAGCCAATGGCAGGGCACACAGGGACAGACAACTCATTCGCTCATTCACACCTATGGACAATTTGGACCGGCCAATTCACCTGAAATGCATGTTTTTGGAACGTGGGAAGAAACCGGAGTGCCCGGAGGAAACCCACGCAAGCACGGGGAGAACATACAAACTCCGCACAGGAAGTCTGGAGCTGGATTTGAACCCACGACAGGTTCCCATGACATGAACTGTGCCGCACAAGCGCTAACCACTGCGCCGCCGTGCTGCCCATTATTGGTAGTATATCAGTTAATTAAAGAGCTATTTAGGAGCTGTTCTGAGCGAACCGGTTCTCCAAAAAGAAACCAGAATTACCATCACGCGTTACAATAACATACCTGTAGATTTACACGGTTTCCCCATATTTTATCTGTTTTTTGATCATTTCAAATTGTGTATACACCGTATAATAAATGTTTGTATGTGCAAAAACAAAATTAAAATAACTTTTATTTGTTCTACATAGTCTGTTTTGCTGTGAATAAATAAGTGCTGCCGAGTCTTTTTAAGGTTTAATAGCACTTAAAGGGAATTGCAATCATTAATAAGGGGTGCAATTGGCTGAAGTTGACAAGTATGAAATAACCTCCCTCTAAGAAATCAAAGATGAATTGGCATCCTGTTATAGCAGCAACCACAAAAGCAGTACCAATATTTAATACTGTGATTTATTTGAGCACTGATACAAGTATTAAATTGATGGTATGCCCCCAGGCCCCCCTAGATTGTCCACCCACCGGGGGCTCACAAAATGTCATGGGAAACAACACTGTTACCTGATGTGTCATTTGATTTTAAGTACAAGACAATTCAGTGAGTGTGTTTTCACACCACAGTACTCATTTCTGAAGCTTTACCTTCTGCTGCTCTTTTGAAGAAAACCTTGCAGCTGCCACAGGTGAGTGCCCCGTAATGGCACCCAGAAGCCTTGTCAGAACAGACCAGACATGTGCTTTGTGTCGGTTGGAATAACTTCATCGGGAGCGTGTGCTGTCTCTCAGTTTCAAACCTGCAAACATGACACACGGGTGTGAGATGATATCACAACATTGCAAAGTATCAAAAGCCGTTTGAGAATTAAATCATACTTGCTCTCACATATAACATCATACTCTCACACTTGTACAACTATACTCTTATACAGACAGTCACATAACATGCACAAACACCATTATACTCATTGATACTACTATACTCTCGCACACTACTATACTCTCGCGCACACACTACCATACTCTCTTTTACACATATTGCTATACTCTTGTACACACACTCCTATGCTCTTACGCATTTACTACTATACTCTCTCACGCATACTACTGTACTGGGAGCTACTCCAGTTTGACATTAAACAGTACAACATATAAACACAGATCAGTGTGCACCGCTATGGTTACCAAGAGTACCCAAAGTAAAACAACCCTCAGAGTTGAAGGAGTGAAAAAACCCTTTGTAAATGCAATTTTAACTGTCGCGTGAGAGAATATACTAGTGTGTGTGTGTAGGAGAGAATATAGTAGTTTGCGTAAGCTTCTATATTGGTGTATGAGAGAGAATAATATTGAGTGGGAGTATAGTAGTATGTGTATGAGAGTATAACAGTGTATGTGTGAGAGGGTATAGTAGTATATGTGAGAGAGTATAGTACAGGGGTGGCGAACATGTGGCTCTTGGCCTCATTTTATTTTCTATATACTGTGGCTCTTTGCTTTGTTTCACGTTTAGGTTTTTTTTGTGTGTATTAAGGGTGGACACTTTCCTTGAAATCAACACAAGAACAATACTTTTTGTATTGTAAGGAAAAGAGTGTGTTATGAGAAATAATTTGTTTTTAATTGTGTGTGTTTGTGTGTGTCTGTCTGTCATGGCAGGTCAGTGCGTGGTGTGGCTCTTTGACTCTTACAGTTAAAAAGTTCGGCTATTTGTGTCAAACTTGTTCGCCACCCCTGGTATAGTATTATGTGTTGAGAGAATAGTAGCGCGAGTAGGAGAGTATATCTTTTCAGGTACGATACCGATTATTATTATTAGTACTATCATAACAATGTTAATTTTAATTAAAGAAAATAGTTTGAGAAATTTGTATTTCTTTTACACAGTGAAATCCCCACTTAGGTCGTCGCCATGTTTGCCCGGCAACCTGCGGTACTGGTTAAATATTACACACTGGTGCATAAAGAGAAAAGCATTACGGTGAGGTATGCTTCTGTGCACCCAGCATACCACACCGTAATGCAGTATGTTAGAATGCTCTCCAATGTGGCTTTGTAAAAGGACACCTGCAGCTGCTGTTTTAGATTATTTTTCCTGAGCACTCTCAGGAAATGCAATCGCTGCTGGGCCTTCCCTACCACCGCTCTGGTGTTTTCAGACCAGGAGAGGTCAGGAAAACGCTACAGAGGGTCATCAAAACAGCCCAGAAAATCGTCGGTTGCTCTCTGCCCAGACTGGAGGACATTGCCTGCTCTCGCTACCTCAGCAGAGCAGAAAACATCATCAAGGACTTTTCTCACCCCGGCCACCACCTATTCAACCTGCTGCCTTCCGGCAACCGCTACAGGTCACACAAAGCAAAAACAAACAGACTCAGAGACAGTTTCTTCCCCACTGCCATTACCACCCTAAACAGACACCGCACAAAAAACTGAAAAACTCTTGCAAAAACACTACCTCACACGAATGTAAGATGGTACATGTATGTTCTTGCACATGTTGACTGCACTATGTTTGTTTACTGCTCAAAACAGACACCGCACAAAAAACTGAAAAACTCTTGCAAAAAACACTACCTTACACGAATGGTACTCATGTCTATGTTCTTGCACATGTTGACTGCACTAGGTTTACTGCTCACCTTGCACAATGTTGACCATTTTTTTTCTGCACTATGATGACTATGTTTGCACCAATGCATATGTTGACTATTTTTTTGCACTATGATGACAAAATTGCACAAGCCTTACGATACCAACTGTATTACGATACTAACTGTATGTAACATTCTACATGCCGACATTTTTTGTGTAAATATCATGTAAATTATAACTATAGCCTTATCCTCCTTGTTTTATAACCTTATCTTCTCTGTTCCTTTATCTTCTTGGCTTTTTACCTCACTGTGAATGTGTGAAACTGGAGTGTCATGGCCAATTTCGTTGTCACAATATGTTAACCCATTTTGTAACAATGACAATAAAGGTATATTCTATTATATTCTATTCTATATAGTCGTGTTTGTGCATGGGTATGACTGTGTCTGTATTAGAGAATAATTCTGCATGTGTGAAGGTATGATGTATGTGAGAACAAGTATCACTTACTTCTCAAATAACCTCTTCACCAAGGTCATGAAATAGCTTTTAGCTACGCAGATTTTTTTTTTTTACAAAGAGACAGATTGAAGGCCCTTTTCTGTAGGCAAATAAATTAGGATCAAAGAGAAATGTGTGCCCCAATATCTTGAAATACTTCCCTTTATCAACACATCAACAAAATGATGTCAAACATAACTGAATAGATATGCACATACTGCATTAATATATACGTTATAGTATGTACTTTGTTAGTATTTTTGCTTATTTATCACAGTCTTTGAGCTTACTTTTCTCTTTATGCACCAGTGTGTAATATTTAACCAGTAACGCAGGTTGCCGGGCAAACATGGCGACGACCTATATGGGAATTTCACAGTGTAAAAGAAATACAAATTTTTCAAACTATTTTCTTTAATTAAAATTGACATTGTTATGATAGTACTAATACTAATAATAGGTATCGTACCTGAAAAGAACATATTAGTTTATCCTTAATTCAAATTGATATACACATTTAAACATGTTAACAAATAAAGGGTTACAGTCTAAATTAGTCATAAAGGCGCAAAAAATATTCGAAAGTCTAAAATAGATACTAATAATCCCAAACAACATAGCCTTTGATGTTCAATCTGCTATTATAATACAGTACGTCCTGTTACACTACAAAAACAATATGTTCTATTACACCGAAAACACAATACGTACCATAACACTAAAATAAAGCTGCCTTTAAAAGAAAAAAAAATAATGTCTTTAAACCGAGCTTTAATCATCATCTTCAAAGAGGCATGCAAATATTACTAATGTGTTTACTAAGACAAATTAGCTACTGATAGTATGATAGTATTGAGAAAAAAAGAGCATGGCATGGGTATTAAATTTACAGTTAAAAAAGAAAATTGGTTGAAATATTTGGATTTTGAAAAGTTTAGACAACAAGAAATATTTTTTAAAAAAAAGGAAACATGGAGCGCCTAAATTTTAGGTAGCAGGACTCCTGTGGCCTTTTGGGCTTAGGAAAAAATATAAAATAAGTAATTAAACCCACAACATCGCAAAATTAACAAATCACTCAAAGAAAAAAAAATAATGACGGGTTGAATCCAAAAGTTTAAAGGACACCCTTCCTCCAAATAACTCAATTATTTTAACTTTTAAATATATTTTACCATAATAACAGTTGTTTGTTAGTTAGTCCATTTGAGAATTAGCACATGGTTTTAATCACCATGTACATTTTAGATTTTATTACCCCACAGTGAAGCGCATTCTGGCATACGGCATCACAGTGTGGTATGATGGGGGCACAGCAGCAGACAGAAAAAACATAAGAGTAATCAACACAGCCCAAAATATCGTTGGCTGCTCTTTACCCTCTCTGGAGGACATTGCAGGCTTCTGACACTGCCGCAGCTTCATCAAAATCCTATTGGACTTTTCTCACCCCAGCCACCACCCCTTTGACTTGTTGCCCCCTGGTAGGTGCCACAAGACCCTTAGAGCAAGGACAAACAGACTGAAAGATTGTTTCTTCCTCAAGGCCGTCACCACACTTAGCAAGCACGCAAAACTTTGAAATTGCAGATCTTGAAACTTATTTGGGATTTTGTTGTTGTTGCTGCTAATTGTTGTTACACTACTTTTTTATTGTATGACTCTTAAAATGCCTTATTAATTAATTGCAACATTATTACTACTTCGGCCAGTTTCTAAGCCAGGGGTGTTCAACGTGGTGCCCACTGAGAGCAGCTGTGAACGGTTCTGAAAATAGTTCACCAATGCTCAGCAATTGTGATTTTCTAATAAAATGCTTTTTAAAAGGTTGCCTGAGTCTATTCAAACCTTATTTCAACTGGTTAATAATATAGTTGCAACATAATGATAGCAAGATAGGTTTTTATTTTAGAAATGCGTATCATACTAGGTGCTCTTACTCTACCCAATAAGTAACAAAAAGTAGCTCCCAGCTCTTTACGCACTACTTTGTAATTATTTTTGCCTATTTATCCTGACAGTCTTTTTTAATCTTTTTTGTCTTCAGAGTCTTAATTACACCTGTACCCTGAAGTGCCTTGTCTAATCTTGTTGCATACAATGTTTAACAAGATTGATAGTAAAGACAATTCAATTCTTCTCTGAACAGCTTAGCCGAAAGTAAGATAAAGGCAGAACTAAGCAGTAGACAATAAAGCATAAGGGCTCTTTGAAATCAGTTGGACATTGTCAAGACAGACCTAATAAAGGATATATTCTAAGTTCAACTTTTAAGGACACCCTAACCGATGCATAACAACCTTCATATTAAAAAAAAAAAAAAAAAAATTTTAAAAGGATCGGTAGGTGTTTTTAAGGAGAGAAAAGCTGTAGTCTAGCGCATATAGCGATAGTGTTGGTTAGTATGCAGTTTCCTGTTTGTTTAAATTTTTTCCCATCAACAACAGTCCTTAATACCTGGGACCATGGTGTAGACAGCCTGTTTTTGGGGGTGCTCAAGCACCCCAAAATTCAACCAAAGCCCCGCCCAAAACTATGGAACTTTTAAAACTCTCTTTTCCTTCATTAAGGACAGGATAGGCTTAAAAATAATTTTAAAAAGCCAAAATGTAAAAAAAAGGAAAAGAACAAAACTCAAATTTGAACAATGCAGTGGTGGAATACTCCACTGCCTTGAAATGGTTCAGTCTATTTGATTCCTAGCACCGCTTTTCCCCACAGTCCCGCTCCCCTTTCGCTTAGCTAGTGTTACTTGTGGGATAGCGGCGACGTCTGTGCAGGCCCTGGTGTTTTATGGTGAGAGTATATTACGGAGGCCCAAGACTGCCATAATTCAATTAAAAAGAAACTTTCAAATAATGAAGACGGCCTAAGATACACAAATTTTAAAGAAAGTATATCTGCCATCAGAGTACTCAGTTATTCTCTCTGGTATTGCAGCCGTATTACTACTTTTTTTGTTCACCGTTATTATTCTTTGGAACAATCAGAAATCTTAAAAACTCAAAATTATCCTGAAATGAGGATGCTGTTCATCGTGTAAATTGATCTTTCGAATAGTTCCTTTTATTCATGTGGGGCCCCCTTCTCAAAGTTTCATCATTTCCTCGTGCTGAGGTTTTTGAGTTTTTCCTTGCCCTCATGTAGGTTTTAGATCAGGGGATAGTGCAATAGTCTGTACAGCCCTTTGAAACCTCTTGTGATTAAGGGCTATACAAATAGACATGACTTGACCTTAAAACAAACATTCAATTAACAAAAAGGGCCATAAAACGAAGATTCCATTGATAAAAACATCATTTTAAAATAAAAAAGCCTTTACCAAAATATTCTAATTAAAATGTTACCATATCTAAACTTTACATTACGCGAAATAAAAATAAATCGCTCCTACCTGGGACAAATATGCATTTTCATATAAACATTTCAGCAATGAGAGGTGCTTTTTACCTGAAATCGTAGGAGGCGTTCATCGACTTTCCCACTTCAGTTTTGACAAAGTTGGCACTGGCGTTGGGAACCATCAGCATCCCACTAGCGGGGTACCAAGGCTCGGTTCGCCTGCTATTCCCCTCGAACGGCTCGCATACGAAAGCTGCGTCGTCCCTGCTGCTGTTCGGTGTGGGGACGCTCTGCCAAGCCGCAGCCTCCCCAAACTGAACCTCGCACTTGTTGCCGTAGCCGTTGTACGAGTTGGCAAACGGCTCCAATTGGTAGGCGCCGTTTGACCACGCTCCCATTAGCTGGTACTCTCGACACGGAGGTGGTTCGTTCGCCATGTGCTCTCGACAAATAGTAAAAAAAAAAACTGCTGGGAGAGGTAAGACAATTAGTCCTCCCTTCTCGACCTTGGCCAATGCTAAAGTGACAGTAGTTTGTAGTGAAGTGTCGTTGAAAAACGTAACGCCTTTATGAACAGGCTCTTTGAAGTGAACAACTGCGGCTCCCCACCAATCAAAAGCCGGCTTAATTCGAGAGCCCCCGCCCCCTTTTGTGATTAGTCAATGCCTATGTCTTGTCAAACATGACTTTACTTGGCTTGACTTTTTGTGGTACGTCACTGTAGTATTTTTGGTAGTATTTCTGTAGTGGCGTTGCAGTATTTCCATAGTGTATCTGTATTTTTTGGACTTGGAAAAGGCATATGACAGAGTTGATAGAGAAGCGTTGTGGCAAGTGATGGTGATATATGGAGTGGGTGGAAAGTTGTTAGAAGCATTGAAGAGTTTTTATATGAACAACAGAGCATGTGTAGGGAGTGAGACAAGTGAGTGGTTCCCTGTGTTGACTGGTGTGAGACAGGGGTGTCACCATGGCTGTTTAAAGTGTACATGCATGGTGTGGTGAGAGAGGTGAATGCAAGAGTATTTGGCAGAGGTGTAGAGATGATGGACAACAGTGGAACAGTGTGGCAGGTAAGTCAGTTGATGTTTGCAGCTGACACAGCGCTTGTGGCTGATTCTGAGGAAACATTGAGAAGGTTGGTGACGGAGTTTGGAAGAGTATGTGATAGGCGTAAGTTATGTGTCAATGTTGGGAAGAGTAAGGTGATGAAGTGTTCATGTAATGGAGTGGGCATGACGTCAGAAATCAGGTTGCATGGACGGGTGCTGGAAGAAGTTGAAAGCTTTAGGTACTTGGGTTGTGATGTGGTTGCGGTTGGTGTAATGGAGTGCGAGGTATTGCACAGAGTGAATCAAGGAAGCAAGGTTTTGGGTGCTCTGAAGAGAGTGATGAACAACAAGAGTATGAGTATGGATGTTAAGAGGGGACTGTATGAGAGTGTGATTGTGCCGACTGTGTTGTATGGTGCAGAGACTTAGGGCCTGAACGCAGATTTAAGAAGGAAATTGAATGTTTTTGAGATGAAGTGTTTCAGGACTATGTTAGGAGTGACAAGATTGGATAGATTGAGAAATGAAATTGTGAGAGACAGAACTGGAGTAGTCGTGGAACCGAGCAAGCATGTTGATAAGAAAGTACTCGGTTGGTTTGGACACATGGAGAAGATGGATGAGGAGCGAATGTTGAAGAGGATCTACTGAGCAGAAGTCAACGGCCAAAAGGAAGGCCGCGATTGACGTGGATGGATGGTGTTATGAGTGCACTGCAGGAAAGAGGTCTAAATATAATGAAAGCTAGAGCTATTGTTGGTGATAGAAAGGAGTGGAGAGTTGTTGTGAAAGGATAGTGGGATTGTGGACGCGTTCTTAAGGATGGGCTGGGCACCCGTGTGATGCGGCAGGGGTAAACCAGTGAAAGCTGTCGGGCCCTGCTGTTGAACAAAAGAGTGTGTTGTGTCATCCTGACCCGAGTGACATGGCCGCTTTCTGGTGTCCCGTTTCATTTGGAGGGACGAAAGCATGACCAACTTAGGTGCCGAGGTGCCTAACTTGTTTGAGTGTTTGGGCAATTGGGTTGGCCATGGTCCCAAAATTTTTGTGTGTGTTTTTTTGCTATTTTTTCCCTTTTATTTTCTTTGTTATTGTGTTTGTCTTGCTGTCGGTCACCCCTCTTGAGGGATATGATCAAGGTAGATAGATAGATAGATATCTGTATTTTTTGTAGTATATCTGTAATATTTACATGGTGGAAATTGTGTACTTGTGTACACCCTGGTTATTCTGGAAGTGGGATTACCTTATGTGCGGTCCCTTCCCAAGGGTTCTTTATTTTTCTCATGCTGAGGTTTTTGAGTTGTTCCTTGCCCTCTTGAAGGTTTTAGATCAGGGGATGGTGTAATACTAGTCCGTTGTCTGTATACAAATGAACATGACTTGACTTGACTAGTATTTTCGTTATATTTATTTTGTATTTTTGTACTATTGCGGTTGTTCAAGGGTGGGCAAACTATAGCCCTCAGGCCACACGCAGCCTGTCAAGCTTTTTCATTCAAATGAAAATGGTGAAAATATAATGTGATATATATATATCCATCGATCCATTATCTGTACCGCTTATCCTCAGTAGGGTCGCGGGGGCGCTGGAGCCCATACCAGCTAACTTCGGGCAGTGGGCAGGGGACACCCTGAACTGGTTGCCAGCCAGTCGCAGGGCACACAGGGACAGACAATTCACTCGCTCATTTTGGGAATGTGGGAGGAAACCAAAGTGCCCGGAGGAAATCTACACAAGGACCGGGAGAACATAAATAAAGTACTTTTAATAAAACTTGGTCCCTATTGTCCATTTGAATTTTTAACAAGCAATACGACAACAAAATACTGCAAAATTACTACAAAACTAAATATCAAATCTAGTGCCTAAAAACAGGAACATTGTATATTATTTTGCTTAATTTCTGGAAAAAAATATTGTAGATATGCTATAAAATACTACCACAGCAATACTACGATACAAAAATACTACTCCAGCAATATTACAACAGAAATACTACAAAAATATAACTACAGTCATGAAGCAAAAATACTAAGTAAATAAAACAAAAATACAACTATGGAAGTACAGTACTACAAAAACACAACAGAAATATGACAGAGATACTAAAAACTGCTATTGAAATACTTAAAAATACCTGTACAGAAATACTACAAAAATACCACTACAGCGATACTATATAATACAGAATTACTATGACAAAATATTATGACAGATATGCTATAGAAATATGACAGAAATACTAGTCATGTTTATTTGTATAGCTCTTTATCACAAGGAGTCTCAAAGGGCTGCACAGACCACAGATTATTGCAAACCACAGACTATTATTACACCGTCCCCTGATCTAAAACCTAGTCAAACTGTATTAATCCCTTAATGTTCCGGCCGATCGTCGGAAGCTTGAGAAGCAAATAAGTGTCTCAGACACGTACAAAAACGGTATCTTTACGATGTCACCAGTCAATGAAATACGCCATGCCGCATATTATTAGAAAAAACTCTTGGGATTCAAGATTTGCTGACCATTTAAAAATATACTTATCGCAGAAACATCACGACTAGTCGGAAACAAGATACTCAAAAAATATAAAGCCGAAGTAGATCACCTAAGACGACGCAATAATGCAGACAAAAATATTAAATCCCCCGCAAAGCACCACTGTGTCGATGGATGTTGCTTTTTGCTAGCTGTCTGTTTAGACCGATAATTCCGTTTACAAATAATCTAGTACAATTTTCTCTATGTTGTACACCAGTGGTGTGAAACATACGGCCTGGGAGCTGGACGCGGCCCACAAGGAGGTTCGATTACGCCCGCAGGGTAACTAAAAAGTGGAAGAAATGCACAATGCATTTTCCCTTACAAAATACAAAATAATCTTACACCATATTTTTTTTCAAACGTGTTTATTTATGTAGTCAAGTCCTATTTATTTATATAGCCCTTAATCACAAAAATGTCTCAAAGGACTGCACAGATTACAATTACACAATTACCTGATCTTAAACCAGCATGCGGGCAAGGACCAACTCAAAAACCTCAGTGTGAGGAAAAAAGAGAAACCTTGAGAAAGGACCTCACATCTGGTAATCCCCCTTCCAGGATTGACCAGGGTGAATCACAATCAGCATTACTGTACACAGAATAGTAAACACCAGGTAAGATGTTGAAAATGTCCGGAAAGTGCATGACAGCAACGATGCCCCCAGCCTGTAAACTAGTCCAGAAAGTCTATGACGGCCATGACGCAGCTTCCCATCTTTGCCAGCTGGTAAATGCAGGGGTTGACATGCTTCAGGTCAGACGCTGGTCCGCTGACTCATCTCAAATCTTCCTTCTCCTTCGTATTAGCCAGGCAGGCAGTCGGAAAAAGACAGGACAATACAGAATATGAGGTGGGCATCAATCATAAGCTTTGGAATAGAAGTGTGTCTTAAGCCTCGATTTAAAAACTTCCGTTGAGGTTGCAGATCTTATCTCCGGAGGCAGGGCATTCCAAATCACCGGGGCCCGGATGGAGAACGCTCTCGAGCCTGCAGACTTCTTGGCTCTTGGAGTCACAACTAGACCGGCATTTTCCGAGCGCAGACTCCGTGCAGGAACATAGGGGGAAATCGAATCAGAGAGAAAAGAGGGTGCAAGCCCATGCAAACATTTATATGTTAATAAGAGAACCTTAAAGTCACATCTTAAGTGGACTGGGAGCTAGCGCAAGTTGGCCAATACCGGAGTAATATGCTCAAACTTTTTGGTCTTAGTCAAAAGTCTAGCTGCCGTATTCTGAACCAGCTGCAAACTTTTAATGCTAGACATCGGGAGACCAAAAAAGCAATACATTACAGTAATCAAGCCGAGAAGTAATAAACACATGAATTAAAACCTCTGCATCTGATTGGGACAGCTTCGAACAAATCTTCGCAATATTATGGAGGTGGTAGAAAGCTATTCTAGTAATATTTTTTACGTGTGACTGAAGCGACTGATTAGGATCAAATATAACACCTAGATTTTTGACCGAGTCACTATGTGTGATATTACATTTGTCTAGGTTCAGGGTAGTGTTTGAAAACAACTGACGACAGTGAGCTGGACCAATAATCAACATTTCAGTTTTTTCTGGGTTAAGGTGTAAAAAATTAAGTTACATCCATCTTTGAATCTCAGTAAGGCAAGCCTCCAGATTTCTACAACTTAAATGTCCAGTTGTTTCCAGTGGCACATACAGTTGAGTGTCATCTGCATAGCAATAGAAACTAATATTATACTTGCGGATAATGTCACCAAGCGGGATCATATAAATACTAAAAAGAAGGGGGCAAGTACAGAGCCTTGAGGGACACCACAGGGGACATTACATTGTTTAGAGGTCAGATTGCCATAGTTAACACATTGCATCCTGTCTGACAGGTAGGACCTAAACCACGAGAGTACAGTTCCTGAGATACCAATGCATTCTAGACGAACCAGTAATATGTTGTGGTCGACAGTATCAAAAGCAGCGCTGAGATCCAGCAGCAGTAGCATTGATGAGGCACCGGAATCTATTGCTAAAAGGAGATAATTGGTTACTTTAGCCAGGGCTGTCTCAGTAGAGTGATTTGCCTGGACAGTTTCAAAGAGGTTATTTTCTGACATGAAGTCATTTAGCTGCTGTGCAACGACCTTTTCAAGTAATTTTGCAAAAAATGGCAGATTTGACACTGGCCTATAATTACCTAGGCTTTCTGGGTCAAGGTTAGGTCGCTTAAGCGTGGGTTTAATGACGTCAAAATGTATTTGTAGAGCAGTATTCAGATACTTTGACAATCAAAGTGCTGTATAAAATCATGTATGATAGGTAAATAAAAACCCCTCATTTTTCCCCACCTAACAACCCTGAAACACCCAATTCACAGAGCAAAAAAATGCTGCATCCCTCTGAATATCTCAATTGTTTACTGCAGTAACCTTTTTCAAGCCAAGGCACACTTTTTTTAATTAAAAAAAAATCTCACGTCATACCTGTCGAAAATATTCAAAAATTAATTCCCAGCGACAATTTTTGGGGAGGTTATGTATCTTTTTAATTTTTTTTAATTAATTAATTATTTAATCAATTTAATTAATTTTTTATTTTTATTTTTTTAATGTTTTTGTATATTAAGTATCTTGTTTCCTAAATTGACAGTATACGTTTTTTTCATCATTTGTGGTTACCGTGGCTCAATGGTTAATGCAGACTATTGATTTTGGTAATTTATTTAGCTGTAATAAAGGATTTTACAAAGGTTATGGTATTTTTTATAAATATAATTTTTAATATATTTGATACTTATAATTTTTGCCAGTGAAACAAAAACATCCTCCATCTTTTTTTACTACGTCCTAACGTTTTTTTTTTAATAAAATGATTACATGATGACATTATTTTATTCATTATTTTTTGCACTACAATCTTAGCAGCCTGTCAAAAAGTACGCTGTCAATGTATATCTCAGTATTTAATCTAATGTAATGGAATCATAATGAATTGTTCTTATTGCCATTGATATCAACGTTCTGAAACAGCAGGTCACTAGTATATAAAATAATAGTTATTTGCTGCCACCTACTGGTATAGATGAGTGTTACAGTTGCTGGAATGATTGCTGGAAGAAACCAAATACTGAAAAATGGCATGCTTTTTTGCAAATATGAAATTGGGCAATTTCCTGCAGCACACTTGACATGGTCTCACGGCAAACTAATGTACCCGATTTCAAGGTTCTCTTAGTATTATACAAAATCATACATGGACTTGCTCCCTCTTATCTTTCAGATCTGATTTCCCGCTATGTCCCGGTCCGAAGCCTACGATCTTAGAGTGCCGGTCTTCTGGTGATCCCAAGAGCAAAGAAGTGTTCTGCTGGTTCGAGAGCGTTCTCCATCCGGGCACCGGTGCTGTGGAATGCTCTTCCCCCTAAGATCCGATCTGCAACCTCAGTGGAAATGTTTAAATCTAAGCTTAAAACTCACTTCTACTCCATAGCATATGAATAACCTACTCTTCTCGTCGGCTGAAAAATAGTCTGTGTAATATAGTGTAATAATCTGTGAAGCCCTTTGAATAAATAAATAAAAATGACTTGACTTGACATTGTGAACCAGAAATGTAATAGTCAATTAGTATTTAGTTTCTGAGTTTTGGTTAGTGGTTAGCTATGTGGGAATGGTTTCTTTGTCGTGTTAAGTCAATCCGTGTTGCTGCCATCTGTTTTTTTCTTACTAAAAAAATGTTGAAATGAAATGATCTGCATTACTATAGCGCTTTACAAGTCAAGACTTACCAAAGCACTTTACATTGTGCTTCACATTTCCCAATAGCGGCCGTGCAGCCATGTAAGGCTGCTAATCTGCTTACTGGGGGCATTAGGGGTTCAGTGTCTTACCCAAGGACACTTCGACATGTAATACCGGACACAGGATCCGGGATTCGAACTGCGATCTCTTGATCCCAAGACAAGCGCTCTACCTCCTGAGCCACTTCCGCCCCATGTTCTTAATTATATCAGAAAATAATTGCAAAATTATCTACCATATCCCAAGTGAGATCATTTTTATCCAGCAATATCTTATAGTTATGACCACAGTGCAATGAAAAATTAGTGTTTTGTAACAATTGTCCAATAAAAGTAGTAAAATAAACATTTAGCGGCAACAGAAATTCCCAAATAAGATTCAAGATATATATTTTCAGTTTTGCGCACTTGTTAAGGATGGATATGGCCCTGAGGAAGAAACTACCATTAATACCAAGATCATTGTTAGGGTCTGGACCACTTCCTCCCAACAGAGGGCCCGAGCGTGTCCAATTATCAGACACCTATGCCAAATTATCCTTCCACTTTAAAAGGACATATTGATCGGCAAACTTGGTGGGGTCATTTCTGAGTTCTTCTGTCATTGTCATCCTGGTTTTCACTTTGTCTCCACCACGTAGTCAGGTATGTTTGTTTCTGGTTTCTTTGTTCCATGTATTTTCCAGTGCCAGTTTTGGTCTTTGTTTCTGGTTAGGACAGTTCCTTGTTTTGTGAATTGTTTGCCACATTGAACCTCATTTTTGTTAATAATTCCAATCCCTTGCTTTGGGCCCCCACTGCCTTAGTCCTTGACTCCCCCACATGGGTCCACACCTAAATAACCTTAAACATTAAACCAACACCTTTGTGTTATTGATTTTAAATTTGTTGAGTATGGTATATAAAAAGTAAACATTGGTTTGTATTCCATAATTTCTTTTTGCAGATCTTTCAATATTTTAATTTATATTTCCTGAGTTCCTGTTATTCAACAGGTAGCTTTTCTTTAACTTAATAAATTTAAGTTTATCTTGTATTTCATATTTGTTGTTGTTGTTTATTTGTTGCTTAAAAGTTAATATTTGAATTTACATTTTGTTGTGTCGTGCGTTTTTCATGGATTCTGTCTTGCTTGACTTTAAAATTGCTTAGTAAAAAATGTTTGAATTAGAACAGCCTTTGAGGAAAACTAAAAATATGCAGTGAGCTTTTCAAACTCAGTTGGGCCTTTTTAACAAAATTTTAGTTGGGAAAATATAAAACTTTTTAAGAACACTTCAAATGATTCACCCCAAATCTATGAGATAATAAAACTTACAAACACAACGAGGCACCCGTGAACTCAAAGCAAGAAAGACTATGTAGAATACCGCAATAATATGAGAGATCTATGATTATATTCTCGTCTGCTACCAGTGACATAGCCAATCCAAAATTGGAGCCGAAATAGGCAAGACAAGATCGGTCAACAAAAAAAGAAACCCGTACAAAGATTTGGACCGAAAAAGTTACGCACTGATGTTGTTAGTGAGATGATATACATAATTATATTTTTGCCAGTTCTGTTTGGTAGGCAGTAATGACAATTGTTAAAAAAATAATTCCGAACATTTCAAAACTATCTACTTTACTTCAGATATTTTGTCGCCATCATGTGGACGTTATTTGGAAACAAAAATTTGGCATAAAAATTATTTTACCTTCCTCTATGCATGTGACTTCCAACTTTGTGGGAGATAGAAGCATTTTAAGGATACTCAAAACAATGAGCTGGACCAACAATCAACATCTGTGTTTTTTTTTTCTTGGTAAAATTAAGTGTCATCCATCTTAGTATCTCAGTAAGGCAGGATTCCAAATTTATATTTATCATACTTATCACCAAGCAGAAGCATATAAATACTGAAAAGTAGGGGGCCAAGTACAGAACCCGAGGAACGCCACAAGTGACATATAAATGTTCAGAGGTCAGATTGCCATAATTGTGTTATGGTCAGATGAAACCAAAATAGATTTTTTTTTGTTAGAGACACATGTTCTCATGTTTGGAGAATAAAGAATACCGAAGATTACCATACCCACTGTGAAGCATGGGGGTTGAAACATCATTCCTTGGGGCTGTTTTTCTGCAAAGGGACCAGGACGACTAAGGAAAGGAAACAATAAATGGGGCCATCTATCGAGGGATTTTGAGTGAAAATGCCGTTGAAGTTGAGACGTGGCTGGGTCTTTGAGCATGACAATGATCTCAAACACATAGTCAGGGCAACAAAGGAGTGGATTCATAAAGACTATTTTAAGGTCCTGGAGTGTCTCCAGGGTCCAACGCCATCAAAATCTGTGGAGGGAGTAGAAAGACGTGTTGCCCAACGACAGCCCTAAAAGTTCACTGCTCTAGACAAGACCTGCATGGAGGAATGGGCCAAAATACCAGCAACAGTGTGTGAAAAGATTGTGTAGAGTTACAAAAAACGTTTGGCCCCCGTTATTGCTAACAAAGGGTACATAGTAAAGTATTGAGGTGAACTTTTGGTATTTACCAAATAAATTTTTTCCACCATAATTTGGAAAACAAATCAAACAATGTGATTTTCAGTTTTTTACCACATTCTGTCTCTTTTGGTTGAGGTTTACCTATGTCGACAATAACAGGCCTCTCTAATGTTTTCTGGTGGGAGAACTTGCATAACTAGTTGTTCAGTAATTACTTATTTTCCTCACTGTACCTGCTTCCAGTCATTCACACCTGACTCTTATTAAGGACCCAGTATAAAATGACTGCACCAACAGCTGCTTTTGTCGAATTGTTTTTTTCTCCAAGTGGACATTCTGCCTGTTGCTGTTGCTTGACTCCTTGATGCCTGTCCCCAACCAATGCAAGACTTCCTAATTCCTGCCAGCTTTGAGTTTTATTCTGACTGTGGTTCATGTTTTAAATTTATTACGAAGCGCTTTTTGTTGACTCCCTGTTTCCCCTAATAAATTTTTTTTTGTATGTCTGTGTATGTCTGCAAACCTTAACATGCAGAATACAATGCGCAATGAAAGTCTGCAAAGTAGTGAAACCGCAAAAAATAAACTAAAGTACAGCGAGGGATTAGTTTATTCATCATTAAATTTTTAATGATATGTAGCTCGATGAAGGCAGTGTGTTTTGACGGCAGCTACTTTCAGGCTTTCAGGAAATGTTGTCAAAATTGGGTTATTTGCTTACATCAGCAGATTTCACAATAGTTTTAAACAAGTCAAGATGGTATTTATTGAGTCAAGGCAGCTCGTTGATGGGTTTCAGCTGCTGAACTGTTACAAGTTCAACTACAGTATACTTGTGTCATATTTCTGACTTGATTATTATTCTTGCATCATCAAGTGTTAGACGCATAACTCAAATACAATAATTAGTTACTTGTTATTTTAAGATACCCAAAAAAATAGCACGTTACTCAGAAAGTAACTATCTAGTGACAAATTACTGTATACTTGCATGAAAAAAGACCCCTCAAACTGCTTTATAATGGACACATAGTAATAGAAATAGACAAAAAGGTGTACACCAACCTTTGGAAGCGGTAAACTCTTCATATTTTGTGGCTGGTGCATTCTTGAGAGTTTGCACACACTTAGCTCAAGCACATCTATTTTGGGGTTTAAACTACAGTACTTTCCTTCATTTCCAGGTACTGTACATGATGTTTTATTTTTTCTCCAGGCATGGTGTATAGTAAAAATAATTTTACAAGTGAAAAAAAAAACAAATTTAGCGCACTGTTACTGTAAATTCTGTGCTTATACAGTATCAGACCCAATTAGTTATGTATTTTAACACTCTCGACCACTTTGTACTTGGTCCATGTTCTGATGGGTACCTGTCCACTTTGCCATTTTTTGCAGTATTAAAATAACCCCTATAGGCAGTGTTCATTTTACCTCTGAAAAGTGATGGGTCAAAAATGGATGGGTCCCAACAGAGATCTATGGGTCCCCAAAATTTAGTGTTATCGAGGTTGAAATCGTAAATCGGCGACAAATATATAATATAAATCTATATATTCATTCAGTTTTAATAATCAAATTATCAATTCATTTTCTGCATTAAATTATTGTTGGTAATATACCGATTAAAGGGATAACCACAAACCTTTCTTTTTTGTATTTTCTCCTTTTATACTTCCTTTTTTCCTTAACTTCTTTATACAACATAATTCGTAATATCAATCATCAAAGCAAGTGAGCCGTTTGAGAGCCGGCTCTTTTTAATGAGTTGAGCCAAAAAAGACAGTTCTCTAAAAAAAAGACGGACTTCCTTTCACTACACAACTCGAACTCGTTTGACTTCATTGATTTGCCGTTTCGTGATAGTCTGTGTATACCTGATGGTACCCATCATTGACACATTTGCGTTTTCCGTACAGATTTTTTCGTACGTCGTACACGTCTTAAAATGCATAATAAATGTACTTTGTACGGCAAAAACATACAGGTTGACAGGTATGAATTTCTCCACGGTTTTTTGTGCCGGAGTTATTGCCGTTGTTATCACTTTCTGCATTATTTTTCGACTTATTACTGACACTGAAGAAATTACCAATTTTGTGTATATTTTCACCTAATACTAACTTTTATTTCGGAGGCATACTTAACCTTCGCTCGACGACAAGCACAACAATGACGTAATCTCGATTAACAAGATCTCGTTGGCCGAGATCGGCGTGCAGACGAAAACTCAAACCGCAAGACCAAAAAAACTGCAAAACAACAATGGCAGATCTGCCTGACGAAAAGTTTGGAGTGCAGTAAATCTTTGTTAAAAAAAAGTAATTGGGTAATAATGACAATTTTGGGGCAAAAAGGTTGCGTCCCGAGGACGCACGTTGATTTGAGACTATGCTTCCCCAGCAAAAATGATGCGTCTAGGACGCAGGGACGCGGGCAAACGAGAACACTGTTAGAGGTAACAATCCCTTCTCACAATTGGTTATTACTTTAGCTAATAATTGAACAAATGTCCCCTTTTCTTCAATTGGTGCATAAACATTCATTATTGATATTTCCATACGGCCTTGACCCTATAATCTTTGTATATCGACCCAGATTGTCCTTTACTTCTTTTTAGACTTTAAAAGCTACACCTTTTCCAAATAAAATTGTTACTCCCCTTCTCTTACCATAAGAGGCGTACATAAGCCAAACTTCCTTTTGTTTGCATTCTGTATCCAGAGAATGAAGTGTGAAAGTGGCCCCATATGTTGAGCAGTGAAGCAGTGTGGTAAGAGAATCAGAATAATAATAACCTTTATAATCATTGTATTACTACCTTGAATTTACAGTTACACATGGTAAACCCACTCTTTTTAACTTCTGATGTTCAATCTCTGTGACTTAAATGTGTCTCTTGTAATAAAGCTACTGAGCTTTGCAATTTTTTGAGTTGATTCAATATCTTCTTTCTCTTAATGGGGTGGTTCAGCCCATGTACATTATATGTAACAGGATTTAGATTGCTCATGTTTTAAACTGAAACCTGCTGATTTTCAAAGCACACAAAACACACATTAAGAACTAACATTTCCATTGAAAAAAAGAACAAACTAACTAACAAAAACACATAAAACCTGACCAAATAGAAAAAAAAAAAACAAAAAAAACAGAAACACATGACTTCGGAGAGTCGTGGCTGCCCTCCTGGAAAGAAGCACTCAGTGCTTGAACAACTTTTGTACAATTGTAGTTATTACAGGTACTTTTTTACTTACTTTAATTACTTACTTTTTGAGTGCAAAACAAAAACAAATCAAAACTTGATTTCACGTTTTACTGATGAAACATGATGGGATTGGCCTTTCCTGTCAGGATTCTTGGTATGTGCTCTGAGATGATATCCGCAATCATTTCCGGGAAGTCCACCGCTACCTTAAATGACCGAGCTTGGAGAAACAGGTCATATGTAAACTGATGAATCTTCTTCAAAGTCTGGAGAAACAAGCAAAACACAGATATTAAAATTAGGCTGTACCAATTGGAATTCTGTATTTTTCATGGTGATACTTATATTGCTATTTAATAGCAAGGCCCCTGGGTTACAGCGTCTCCATCTTACAATATTTTCACATTACGTTGTTTTCAGCCCCTTGTTACAGGATTTTTCCAACCATACCACATCTAATCTAAGTCTAAACTACTTTATACATCTTGATTTGTGTTGTTGTGTGTGTGTGATTGTATGTGACTTATAGGCTGCGAAATAACTGAACCGATTTTCGTAAAAACCTTTTCAAGACCACATCCAATGAAATTTAGGAACATATCTCGTACCTATTCTGGTAGATAAATGCAGGAGGCAGGCGCAGAGTCGTGACAGACCCTACATAATTTTGTTTACTTATTATATAATGCAGATATGGGAAAAATAAAAAGACTTGTGGACACAATGTAAGACATTTTCAATTCCTTGATTTGTGGTTATCAAATTTAAGACTTTTTAAAAGTTTTTAAGACCTTGGGGAAACCCTGAATAAATACCAGGAATATCGATAAACATCTGCATTATGTACAAGTGGGTCTGAACCTGCATGCGGCTCTTTGATGCGCCCTAGAGGCTGCATGGAGCTTTTTTAACAAACCACGACCAACAACATCGCCCAAATAGAATGTTATGCAACGCAAGACCCGGCAATGCCGGGCCATTATGCCCGTCAACAACAAATTATTTGGCATGGCCAAAAACTAGAGAAATACAGACTTTGCGGCATTCGTGCTTTTGACTGCCAGAGTCATACGTCTCTAGGAACCTGTCTGCTATTGGTCGACATCATATAACATGCTTGTCTGGTATTGTTTTTTTGTAAACCCAATTTAGGGACCTATTCTTTGAGGCAGTGTTCTAGAATGACATTTTATCAGTTGGCATAATGAGTTCATTGTCACAGACCAGGAACGGAGACGGCACCTAATTGCGTTCGTTTACTCAGTTTTATTTAGAAGAGAAAAGAGGACTTGCATCCATAATCCGATGATTGTCAGTCAAGGGTAGCAGATAGCAGGAACGCGGAAGTGGAACTTCCGTGTTGAGCGCAGGCAGTCGTTGACAGTGAGAAAACAGGTCGATGGCCGGGGCGGAGGAGCAAAAACATAAATGGGTCCAGAAAAGAGGTTGGCAACAGGTATCATACAGGAAACAGGGCAGGATATAGTCAGAGAGTACAAAAGCTTGCCTAGCTGGGAGCATAAGTTCGCAGACGATCTGACGGGTTATTTTCGGAAGGCGGGAGTTTAAAAAGAGTCCAACAGCCAATCAGCGTCTGTGGCTGTTGGCGCCAACGGGGCAGCCACAGGTGCCCCACATCAGTAATGATGACATTTGTTAAACGTACAGTGTATTATTTAGCGTCACTTAGTGGTAAAAAAAACAACATTGTTCATTAAAAGAAAAAAATATTGATCTAAAAAAATTGAAAAAAACATGAAAACTCATAGGTCGAGAAATGTGCATTTATTTTACAGAACATAAGCCTCATCTTGAGTAAGATGATAGAATTGTACGCCATGGCTACGGGTACCCCTAAAACCCAAAACATCGCAAAGGCTGTTTCCAAAAGAAATTGTTTCTTTAAAAACAAATGATTACTTTTCAAAAGATCAGAGTAGAAACAATGCGCTAAAACTTGGTAACCCTTAACTCATTCGATGCCATAATGTATAATAAATATGTTTTCATAGGCATTGTCCCTGAGTGTCAAAACCTATGAAATCCTTTTTTTTTTGTTTTATTTTAAAGAACGATTATAAAGGGTGTGGCGCAGCTCATCAGTAAGTATCAAGTCTCTGGGGATGGTTTCAGTATGATAAATCACCATTAGATGGCAGAAGTGGCTTTGATCAGATCTTTGTCCACACATTGAGGAAGCCCAACTTCCTAGTGTTGCTTCCTTTATCCAAAGAATGTAGTGTGTAAGCGGCCCCATAGGTTGAGTTGTGAAGCAGTGTGGTAAGAAAATCATAATAATAATAACCTTTGTTATCATTGTATTACTACCTTGAATTTACAGACGCACTCTCGCTGGCAAAAACATACAGTTTAAAGACTAATAAATAGAAAAGTATAAAGTATTCACCTCTTATATAAAGTATTCACATCTGAAATAAAAAACTACCCAACCTGGATATTGCACATAAAACCCTACAAGTCAACATGAAAACTGAAAAACCTTCCATTGTGAATTTCCCTTCGGGGATGAATAAAGTATCTATCTATCTATCTATCTATCATTTGCACAGAATTATGAGAGTGAAGTCAAGTGTGAAAAAAAGGTTCACTGTACAATGAAAAACCTTTAACAGTACAAACATAGACTAGGTAAAGTACTTTTTCTGCAATAAAATACTTCTGCAAAAAAAAAAAAAAAAAGAATACTTATTAAGCTCAACTGTCTTGGAACCAGAGGCATCCAAAATAAAGACTTTCCATTAATGGAATATTGCACTCAAGATATTGCACTAAAGAAAAAGAGTATTACTCTTGGAACAGGGACATTGCACAACTGCGGTTGAGTGTGTTGGTTTATTTGGTAGAAGAAAATATGGAGAAGCAGATATATGAAGAGTACAGACAGATAACGCTTTCTCAAAGTGTTTTTTTTTTCTTCTCGTTTTTCTCTAAAATAGATGATCGTCTGGGCAGAGAGGGATGATATTTTGTGCACGTCCGAAGAAATGCGATAGCCATGGTAACAGAAACCGGTATGATCATGTCACCAGAAACATTTGGGTTTTTGCAATGTTCATGCATAGTTTATGCACTAGTTCAGTTTTTGCAAGAAATGTTATTTTGAAAGAAAGTGACCTTGTGTTTTTGGAAAGCATTGTTTTGGATATTTTATGGTATCACTAAACGATGGTAATAGCTAGACACCGTTATTGTTGAGGGTTCAAGCAACTGCACGCGTCTCTTTAACGCTAGTGGGTGGCTCCATGGCGCTGTTCCAAAAATGCTAACAGATTAAAAAAAATGGGGATGATAAATATTTTTGTTTTAATGTGGTTTCTGTAGAAGGACAAACATGACACTATCAATGTTTTCAAATGCTTTCAAAATACGTTTGAAAAATAACATATCAACTAGGGTTGTAACTATGAGCTGAAGTCTCCTGTGTGAGAGCCGAATTTGCTGCCCAAGCTCCGCCCCTTATAAAGGGGCCGCGTTGCATGCCAGGCAGGTAGCAAACCGGCGTGTGTGTGTGTATGATCGGCCATAAAACCAAAAGCTAAAAAGAGAATAATAACTGCACAAAAAAAAAATCAATCTTAAACTGTATTATTGTGATTTTATTTATCTATGCTGTGTTTTATTGCACTTTTTTTGTTGCCGAGGGTCACATTATGCACTTTTGAAATGAAATAATCTGCATTTATTTAGCGCCTTTCAAGTCAATGAAGACTTCCCAAAGCGCTTTACAATGTGCTCCGCATTTACCCATTCACACACACTCACACCAATAGCGGCCGTGCAGCCATGCAAGGCGCCAACCTGCTTATTGGGGGCATTAAGGGTTCAATGTCTTACCCAAGGACACTTCGACATGTAACACGGAGGAGCCGGGATTCGAACCTGCGATCTCATGATCCCCAGACGAGCGCTCTACCTCCTGAGCTAATGCCGCCCTTTTGGTGTTGTTTTTTTTACCAATCCTCAACATAAATACTACATCAAAAATTGGATTTCTTAATTGCATTCATTTAATTTGATCAAAACAATAAACATACCATAATTAATTCATATACTTACTAAGTTAAAATTGTGGCAGTATCCTACAACATAGTAGTCCGTGGTTCATCATTCTCCACAGGATGTGGTGCATCCAGCTTTCATTTTGGCTTAGGCATTAAGGCTTATATAAAGCTTTTTTTAATCCTTTGCAGCTCCTGATAAATTTGTTTTTTGGGTCCAAAATGGCTCTTTCAACATTTTGGGATGCCGACCTCTGTCCTATCCCGATATAGCTGCAGAAATAAATTTTGGCACCAGCTCTTTCAATTTGAGGAACACATCTGGCATTGATTGAGTTAAAAAGTCAAAATGTTTGGACGTGAAGTGCTGTATTAGTGAGAACTACCGTGTTTCCACACCTATTAGACGCACTGTTTTAAAGGGCGCACTCTACTTGGTTTGAATTATTTTTTTGGTCGACTCATATGGCGCACTGGCCTATTAGACGCGTCTTTGATTGCGGTTTTTTAAGTATTTATCACAAAGTAAAACACAAGAATACAAAATTGTAAAAATACAATAAAAATAAAAAGACCAGTTTGATCCTCACATTTTCAAACAAAGACCGCAAACTTTTCATCCTTTGTCTCCGACATGAAAAGCTGCGCCAAAGTTTTATTTTCTGAGTCACTCTCCGTGCAATGTGGCCCTTAGCAAATTATGCCGGCTTTTGAAAATGATCGAACGACAGTCAGAGCAGAAACTTAAGCTCTCCCGTCCACAATCCTTTCGCAAATTTTGCCTCCCACTCTTTGTGAAACTGTGCACCCCTTTTGTCATCCATCGCTCCCACGCCGCACGTAACGCCACCTTCAACGATGCTCGACAATCCAGTGCTAGAGTTTCTCTTCCAATTCGGGCCACCTCAACTTACATCCACGTAAGGTAAGTTGCGTTTTCTTTACCTGTTGCAGCTTGTTGTTCAACTTCTTCCGTTTTCGAACCATCGTTTCATTAATCTTGAGTTCCCTCATGGCCGCCCAATTTCCGTGTTCCTCAGCGTAGTCAATAGCCGCAATTTTGAACTGGACTTCATTAATGTGCCTCTTGGCAATTTTCAGCGCACTCAAAACAAATCTATAGGGGTTTGTGTAAACTGTGCACGCGTACTTTTATAAACAATAGCGGAAACTGCCACAATTCAAATTTGCGCGGTAAAACGTACACTGCTGTCCTCTGTCCCGTCCGCTGAAAAAGGCGCGCTGTCTAATGGGGCGCGGCTCACATTTTGAATGAAATGAGACTTTTGTGTGCGCCTTATGGGCGTGAAAATACAATATGTCACTTACTATGTGCATGCAGTCCAACATTTGCGTGAGATGGTCGAACCTCTGCAAACTGTCGTTCTTACGAAGATTAACCAGTCGTTTGAGTTCGTGAATGTAGCTGTTGCGCAAATCATCAAAGAACTTCTGGCTCTTCAGACCTTCCACAGGAACTGCAGTCACAAAAACTTTATATCAGCTTTTTTCTGCGGCCATATTAACAGTATTCCGTACATTCCCGACGACAAGCCGATATGTTTTTCTACATTTTAAACACTGCAGCTTACAATACGATGCATCTTATTCTTTTCTCTTTTTTTCCACATAGCGGTTGGTTCCTAGAGTGTCGCCGATGGCCTTTCTTGCAGATCTCCTCATCTGCTGTGCCTGTCGGCTGGCGCCTAGCAGCTAGATTAGAACTGGTGCAAACCAGTGAAATCCCCCTGCTTAAGTAACTCGAAGCCTTGTGGCGGTTGATGATGCAATGTGCTTTCTGCCAAGTCCTCTTAATGTCAAAGTTAATAAATTCAATGAAGCGCAGGTTAACGGTGAGAGTACCGTAAATTCCGGACTATAAGCCGCTACTTTTCCCCCAAACTTTCAACCCTGCGCCTTATTCAGTGATGCAGCCAATTTATGTAATTTTTCTAACGGCCGCTAGCGGCCTTCGAGTACAAAAAGTAAAATTTAGACGGTGGAATATATGCGCCGAGGAAGACTGCAACTTCTTGGCTTGTGCATATATTAAATTAGCGTAAACATACCCTCATCATGCAAAATGCAAAAAGAAAGGCACAACAAAAAATCCACCATCACCAACGGGTTCCGAAAAGCCGGTCTGCTGCGTGATGGAGAGGAGGGCACAAAATCAGGAGTGGATGAGAGTTCCAGCGACAGTGACAGCGCGAGTGAGGCTGCGGGAGCGTGGGACAACGTCTATATGACAAAGTTTCTTTCCGACACTGAGGAAGACGACTTTGATGGCTTCAGTTCTAGGGAGGAAGATGAGGACGGTTTACCGTGATTTTTACAAGTACGGTATGTTTTCTTAACAGACCCGTTTACTGTGTTGCGAGCGTGTTGCTAGCGTGTTGCGAGCGTGTTGCTAGCGTGTTGCTACCATTAACTGCCCTGTCACAGGCACCGTTTGGGATGAAAGTTATATTATTATTATTAAAGCTTTGAAAACTCTCTCGGTGTACTGTCTTTCTTTGTAAATATGTGTAACCATGTATAATATGTATTTGCAACTGTATATTTTTGAAATGTATTTATTTGAGACACTTATTCTGATGTGTTTTGCACAGGCGAATGAAAAAGGGGCGGAACAAACGCGGGGTGACGGGAAGTGGGGTAAAGGTGAGACCGGTTTGTGAACGCGGCGGACAATAGTGGATATATATTTTTCCCACCCTCACCTTTGGAAATATACACTTTTTTCCTTGCATTAATTTCAACGGGACCCGGACTCTGAAGGTCTGCATCAAACCTTAAGTAGGGGTATAATTTTCAGTTCATTTTGACGGCTGTGATTTTTGGACTGTGTACTTTAATGAAGGACATTCAGTTTCAATTGCGGGACTTAATGTTGGGTTTGGGTTAATTTTGTGTTTGTGTTACATCTTTTTAATGTGGGGGCGTGCGGCTTATATACAGGTGCGGCTTGTGTAAGTACAAAATCGGTTTTCCTCTTTAAATGTGGTGGGTGCGGCTTATAATCAGGTGCGCTCTATATTCCGGAATTTACGGTAACTAATTCTTTCGGAAGCCAAATACAAGTCAAGTCAATTTTATTTGTATCGACCTTAATCACAAAATGTCTCAAAGGACTGCACAGGCCCCATCAATATACTAAGATGTAAACATTTCCACTGAGACTAAAATTCAAAAGCCCGTATAATTGAGATAAGATCTTGAGCCTGAGTCTAAAATGTCACTCATTTCGTTCAGGTCAGGCCAAACCGGGCTCCTTTCTCAATGATTTTCTTTTTCATCAGTAAGTATCAAGCATTGTTCTTTCTCTTTCTGCCTCTCTCTCTGCCGCACTAGACTCTCAAGGACTGACTGCTGCTGAGGTTAATGGCCCAATTTTCAACCCGTCAAAATGACGGAGAGCCTTAAAAATTAAAACTCTGAAAGAAATCAGTCAATGATGGAGAATTGTTGGTTAATATAACCTCTGAAGACATAAATATAAACAAATGTATATAGAGTCTGGTTTGGCATAGATTTCATAAATAAGTTCATTTTTATGGCTGTTCAAGCCTGCGGCTGAAAATCCAGTGTGACTTTTACGAAATCAAAGTTGAGTTTCATGTAGCAGCTTTACGTAATCAGGATAAAAAAAAAGGTTATTGTATTCTGTTACAGTTACAGAAAATTTAATTACTTTTTAAGTACTTTTAGTTAAATAAGGATTACTTGGTGGAGTTTGTTGCAGGTAAAAGCACTTTTATTTTTGTCTTTATTTTATTTCTACTTCAATGTTGCACTCATTTTGCGTGACTGCAGTTTTGTGAGGCTACTAATGAGTGCGTATTGGGCACTCGGCAGCAAAGTTGCTAGCTAGTGAACGCATTCAGTGACATTTAGTAAATTTTAATGATTATTTTTTTTGTATTTTGCAGTTAATAGTTGTTCAAAATCCACAATTTGATCACTGTATTGTTTTGTTGTGAGAAAAATGAAACCTAGCCTAGTAAATCTGAATACTACACTTATAAGATGTGTTGTATACCCAATTCAAGCATTTTCAAACAGGTAACTAGTAACTGACTTGACTTGACTGATTACATTTTTCAACAGATAACTCGTAACTGACTTGACGTTACTGATGACATTTTCCACCAGGTAACTAGTAACTGTATCCGATTACATTTTCAAAGTAACCCTCCCAACCCTGGCATTGAAGTAGCAACAATAACCTCTCAGGACACAAAATTGTTAGCTTGTTCTGTCTAAGAAAATAAAATTGACGATGAAAACAACATGGTCCCACAGCTTTCGCAACGTTAACTGATGCCACAATTCATTTTAGAGTTGCAACATCAAAGGATTCTCTTAAATTAGCTCATAAATGGGAAAATGTTGCATTCATATTGTTAATGTTCCACAGTGTGTCTGTTTGCCCCAATGTTCTTTGTCCCGTGAGCACAGGGAATTTCTACCGTTCAATCCAATCCCATGTATAATACGCCTCTCAATATCAAAACCTCAAAAATATTTTACAAATTTCTTGATGAATCGAGAATTATCTGCTGTATTTGAATCTTTTAAAAGGGAGTGCTAGTTAGTTACCAGAATAATTAAACTTGACAATAAAAAAAACAACAACGTTAGGCAGGTTTGGAGGACCAATCCTTACATATGAAGAAATACATGTATTAAATAACAACCTACAAATATATGCCATATAAATAAATCTCGGCTATTATATAGATCTGTATTTGTGTGTATGTGTTCGTATGTGTTTTTTTGTGCGTACACAGTAGTACTTTGGGCCTCTGGGAGTGTCTCTGTCTAGGTTTTGTGTCAGGGCACCCCCACTAAATACCAACAAAACTGATAAACATCTGCTTTCCTGTACAATCGACTCTGGAGCTGCATGTGGTCACATTGGTCTTTGGCACTCCTTGGTGGCTCCCAGCTATTTTTTGATTGAACCACGGCCCCAACAACCTCGCTCAAGTTGAATGCCCGGCAATGCTAAGCCAGGCAATGCTGGGCCATTATACTTGTGAACACACAAATACATCATGTAATACCTAAATAAATGACATGAATGCAATTTATTCATTGGTTTATGATTTTATGATTTTTTTTTTTTCATTCTGTCCAGTATTTTGTCACAACAAAATGTTATTCAAATAAGGGGGCAGGTCAAACTGGCTGACGAAATACATGACAAAATACACAACAAAATCCATACAAAAAAAAAAGACAAAATGCGTAAATAAATGAATAAATTGCATTCATCTCATATATTTATGTATTGCTTGATTTATTATTTTATATATTTATATGGCATACATTTTTGGGTAGATATTTATAAATGTATTTCTACATTTAGATGGATTGGTTCTCCATAGGCAAAGGGTACTTAAACATATTAATATCAAATATGAAATGACATGTATGCTCTAGGTCATTTCTATCAAAAGTCATTTGTTATTAAGTTATTATTTTTTTTAATGAATGCTAACGTGCCCTGGCCGCTAGAGGGTAGTAATGGAAATACCCTCAGCTTTAGTAGGCCAAATATTTTGATCTGGTGTCGTTTAATCTTATTGCCCATACTTTGCTTAAACCTTTTTTTATTTATTTATTTCAAACCAGTACAAAAATTATAATTTTTTCATAGCTCTAACTTGAGTTTGTATATCGTGTTAAGTTGGTTCAGGTGTAAACGCATTCAATGCCATATACGGAAATCATTTTTCCCACTGTGAATAAATGTGTCATATGTGACCCTGGAGCCAAACTGAGTTTGACATGACTGGTTTAAACCAACTAGCTTGTTGCCAAGGAAAACTACATTACGTTTAAGTTACATTTGTGAGGCACGTTTTTTAAGTCAAAACTTTTTTTTTCTTACACCCATACTATAAATATCCAATTTACCAATGCCGAAAAGCAGCAGGGCCTTCATGCAGAGGAATTCTTCCTGAGTGACTTGCAACGACAGAAACTGCTGCGACAGGTTTTTCATTTCGATGCATTCGTTGTACATAGTGGAGACGTGCATCCGTTGCCTGCATGCAGGAAGATGAGCACATGGTGAGGGGCGACATCTCGGCAACACTTAAATCACAAAAACTGAGCCATCCGAAAGTTTCGACACTTCTGACATTTGCTTGCATGAAGCATTGCAGCAGACATATTGTTTGTATTCTTCCTTGTGCTTTGTAGCACTTGTTTTCGGTTGTGCTACATCAGGGGTCAGGTTGGGTGTTGATTCAGCTTCGCGTGCATTATGATAAGCTTTGAACGCGCTGTACATGAAACGACATGGAGAGAATTTACATGGTCACAATTTTGTCTCCGAGCCCGATGTACTTGTGAAAAGAGCCATATATGGCTCCAAGTTATAGATTCCCAACCCCTGCAACTACACTATACAGCGACATCTTCTGTTCAGATATCACAGTGTCCCTTTGATCAGATCCATATAGCAGTGCCACCAAAATTTGAATACCTCACCTTAATCCACCTTAGGTAGTGTTTGGCACTTAGCAGCCAGCAGACCGTTACTGGGCCGTGGTTCATTTGATAACGCGCCGCAGAGAAAAAAAAATTATTATTATTATTATTATTTGCCTAATGAACACGCACGTAAATTCTGGGTAAATGTTTTACCAAAGTTTTACGGTAGCAGTAATTTAGCAATGAGTGATCAATCTACAATTAGCGCTGATCTTATTTACACAGCATAGGATGTAGTGGGAATCGAACCAGGAGCGCGGCAGTGAGAGCGCCAAATCCTAGCTGCTAGGATTGTAGATCAGTGGTTCTGTATTGGTCAAGGACCCAGCATCCCACCCCAAATACAAGCCACGACCCAAATCCAGAAGAAAATCATTTTGTCAAATTCTTTACATGAAAGGATTGTGCAATTTGACTCAGAGATAGTTGAATATTATCAGAATAAAAAAAAAATCAAAAAAGACTAATACAACCAAAACAAATTTAAGTAATGCTTAATTCACTGCATTTTTAATGAAATCCACGCTTGACTACATTGGCTTTGTCTTCAAGATATTCAAATCCATACCTCATAAATTCTCCACTTTACCTGTGTCAGCCATGCTCAACATATGAAAGCAAGCTATTCTTTTTCTCTGGTTTTACAGTGCAGGTGTCAACTCGCATTTGCAGGGAACAATCACTGTCTACTGTTGAGGAGTTTAAACGACCTTCCATTTTGTTTTCTTCATGAGCATTATTTAGCCAGGGGAAAGACCTGCGACCCTGGTCCGTGATCCACCAGTTGAGAAACACTGTTGAAGATGAGGCATTGCAGGAAAAGGCATTGCATTTTATCTTATCATCACACAATTTTTACTCATCGTGCCAATTTGTACAATGTTTTAATGGACCATTATGGGGAAAATTTCAGCGAATACAACATTATACAACGTGCTATTTTCTTAATATTGGGTGGGAATCTAACTTACATCGCGGCAGTGAGAGCGCCAAATTCTTACCACTAGGCTACATTTGATCACATCATCACACAATTTTTACTCACAGTGCCACGTTGTACAATGTTGTAATTTGCCCAACACACAAAAAGTCCCCGGTAGAGACCAGGTGGAAACATATGTTGGCCTGGAGAGGGATGGGCGCCAGCAGGTTGTACTTGCCCAATGCAAACCACTGGAAATGGTGCCCCTAGGACCCTAGGGGTTAAGGGATCCAACCAACAACCAGCAAACAACCAACATGTTATCGTGAGTAAAAATAGGGTGATGAGATCAAATTGAATGCCTTTTCCTACATTATTTAAAGCCCTGACACAGTTGATTTGGGCTTGTTATTATTACTAATGTTATTATAGGGCCAAGCTGCGAGAATATTGTTATAAAACTATAAAACTATTTTTTTCAAGGATTTATAGACAGTAACCCTAACACAACGCTATAAAACCAACCACTGACTTGAGAGACAGGGTCAAGTCAAGGCATGTTTATTTGTTTAGCCCTTAATCACAAAGAGTCTCAACGGGCTGCACAGATCAAAGACTATTGCAAACTATTATCACAGACTCTTAATCTACATGAGGGCAAATGATACGCAACATTGTTAACATAAAGTATAGGTTATTCATATGCTAGAGTAGAAGTGTGTTTTAAGCTTAGATGTAAACATTTCCACTGAGGTTGCAGATCGAATCTCAGGGAAAAAAAAAATTACAGGGCTGAAAAGACTGCAATTATTTGTAATTGAAAATACCCAAATTATGCAATTCTATTTGAGAAAGCAAGGTGTTATGAATCATTTTTCTAAACATATGTGTAATAAAACAATTTACTCATTAAATATGAGATCTGGTGCGAAGTACAGCATCCTGCCATCGAAATTCTTAAAGGACCGCCAGCACACGGTAAACACCATCACAGTCATCCAGGAATTCTGGATGATGGTCAGTCGGTCATCCAGCAGGAGAGTCCCAAAACCTGAAAAGGCAAACATTTCAAACCACTAAAAGTCTCTAAATGTTGACAATAAAAATGTGTCTGAATTTCTTTGGCTGATTTAGAATACAAAATATTCAATGTTTTTGGGGATTCCTGACAGATCACTTTTGGAGTCACTAACTTTCTATTAAGCTACTTTATCCCACTTGTCTGACAGGACACTGAGGCATTCACAGCAAGCCTAGGGACAGAGGAGGCCTTATCAGATGGCCGAGCCACCTTGGCTGACTCCTCTCACTGCGGAGAAACAGCGGCTCTACACTGAATCCCTCACAGACAGAGTTGATAATAATTTCGTAATAAATAAAGTTACATAACAGTGTTACTTTAAATATATCTAAGAATTTACCAGCCTCTGTATTTGTCATCCCTGTATGTTCAGGTTCGAGAATAATGTAGGAGCCAAAATGTATGTGTGTTATTCATTGTTATTTTTGTTTTGTCAATGGGGTTCCGCATGTTAATTTGGTGGTGTATAAAGGTAGCAATGCTTGTACTATCGTTTTTATTTAACCACTACGCAAAACCTGGTTTGTTGTTAACCTGGAGTCTCATACTCGTGGCCCCCAGGAGGGTAGTTTGTGGCCCCCGTCTGAATATGAAAGTTAAAGAGAGAGCGTGAATTATTTTCCCACTAGATGTCGCTGTATTTACTTATGCCACCAGAGAACAAGTGCTATATGCACAACGGAAGTTGCCAAAATACGAAGATTCAATGTCACTAAAATTAGTTATGAAAAGAAGAGAAAAAAAAAAGCGAAAAAGATCAAAAAAGGAATAACAAAAAAAGAAACAAGACAAAAAGTATAACTCAAGAAAAAAAGGAAAATAGAAATGAAAAAAACTACAAAAGAGAATTAAAAAAGAGAAAAACAGCATTTTTTTCCATTTTTGTCTGTATCTTATTTTAATTAGTTTATTTTCTTTCCTTTCTTCTTTATTTTTCTCCATTTTCCTTTTTCTGCTTTCTTTTCCCCTACTTTCTATTCCCGTCTTCCTTGTTTGCCTCTTTTACTTATTCTTTCATATTTTTAATTCCATTAAAAAATATTTTTCCCTTTTTCTTGTCTTTTGAGAGGCTGGGTAGGAATTGGATAAAAGGGTGTTTTTTTGCTCACTTTTAGTCTTCATAGTTTGTCTTCCTTAGACTCATTTTTGGTTGCATTACACAGAACAGCAACATCCAGTGGGAAAATATAGTTTACTGCTGATTGTTCATCTATTCATTTTCTGCACCCCTTGTCGCAAGTAGGGTCGCTGTGCTGCTGCTGAATGTTATTTTATGATATTGTTGACTGTTTATTTTGGTTGCTGGTGAGGTTCAATAATACTACATGGTTTTATAACACTACTGTCTGTCTGTTCTTCTCCAGTACACTGACTCGAATCCTGTCAGAAAATTTCGATCTCCCATTCCACCCTACCCTTGAGAATAAGGCCCTGTTAACTCTCAACTTAAGGCCAGATCTTGTTCGGAAAGGACATGCCATCTTTTTCCAGCTGGTCCCGGACTTTGCGGTACTAAACTTCATCCCAGCTGCCTCACACAGCAAATCACTTTTTTTCTTAAATTTAAACTTTTACTTGGGCTTGCTACATTACCTGATTGTTGCACCACTGTAGCATTACTGTGTTTTGCTTACAACCACAGTTTTTCAAATATGGAACCTAGTGTCTTACCTGGGAGTCCTTTGGCCCATTTGACAACTTTGACCAGTTCCCTTTCTCCAAGGTTGTTGAGGTTGGTAAGCAGAGTGCTTGCGGATTCAGGCTGCTGACAATCGTAACCAGCACATACAATGGCTGGCTCAATGGACTCCAGGATGTTCAGGAAGACCATGTTTTGGGTGTTGGAAGACATGAAGGACATATTTTGGATAACCGAGGATTTATTGACAAGATCTTCTCGGGCATTTCGGGATTGTCCACATTTTTTCAGTTTGCGTGCTACAAAGAGAGAAAGGGGATGGGAGGAACAAATACTGCATCATTGTTTTTGCTATATCAATTGTGAATTAGTGACAGGTTGACATTCAAGGAAACCCAACTTTGTCAAAAAAAAAAACCACAACAGATATTTTGAGCCAAAATTCAGCAAAACCACCAAACTTATTTTAGCACATTATATTTCAATGACTGAAATTTGATAATTTGATCAAATCTATGAAATAATAATGATGCACGCAGTTACTTAAGAGTGTTGAAGACCACTTTGACTGTTATTTTTGTCCAATTAATGTTTTCAAAACATGCAAGCTTATTTCTTCTGGAAGAATATCAGAAAATACTGCAAACGAGAATACCAAGATATTTACCTTCAGTACAGTTGGCGCTGGGTGAGAAGGAGAGCGCTTGCTCTGTGTATAATTCCACTTATTCCCACCGCTCACCTAATCAAATTGCTGTTTGTGTCTTGCTAGAGCTTTTGGGTGTTTTAAGTTTGTTCTGTGGCTTTTCATCGTAAAGTGTCTCAACAATTAACATAGATTGCTTAATGAGCTTCCATATAAAGGAATATTTAGCAAATTACAGCAAAAACGGGGTCTGTTGACGTGACACCTTGACTGTAAACTGCAGTTGAGATTATACTCTATAAATACTGGACTGAATCCTTTGAGAAGTTAGTATTGTCAAAGCCAGGGGTCGGAAACCTATAGCTCGCGCGACATATATGGCTTATTGTATGAGTACCTGTGTCTCAGAGACAAACCAAAGCTGAATTACAGTGCAGTACTTCGCAGAATATATAGGGCACGTTTTCACTACAATTTACAGTCAAGGTGTCACACACAAAAAAAAAACAACCTCGTTTTGGCTGTACAATGCTAAATAATCCTTTATATAAAAGCTCACTATATAATCTGTGTTCAGTGTTCAGATACCTTATGATGAAATCCACAGAACAAACTGTAAATACATATGTACTAATGAAACAAGCTGTATATGGCTCGCAATCCATAGGTTCCTGACTCCTGCACTTCACCATAAAGTGACATCTAGTGGTCTGTAAAATCTTGCGACTTGTCAATTAAACACAGACACAAAACCATATGTTTCTGACTGTTGGTTCTTCTTTCCTACCAAAATGAATAGAAGGAAATAAGCCATATGCAAATTTTTATTCTTATTCTTGATGGTTTTTAAAAGGCACTGTGCCAGTATGGAGGTGCTTCTTTTTGTACATGAAGTATAGTTCATGTTATTATTCCTACCTGCTACAGTACAGACAACCTTTTATTGTTAGTCTTTGAGATTCTTATCAAGCTTCTAAGCTCTTGTGCTCAATAACAAAGTGCTAATTTTACACAAACATTAAGCTTACCTCAAATTAGGTTGAAGTGAGAGCAAATTGCAGATTTCCCAAGGATTATTATTTTCAAGGATAAGTATCTAAAGTTTTGATCCCATGACAAACATCAAATTAAAATGCTAAATTAAATGTGACTGCTAGGGATTGTCTTCCTTCATCCTTTCAGGTTCAAGTCAATAAAATTTAAGAGTCTCCATCATGGAGCTGAGGACAAACAAAAGGTCAGGCTACCTGGCTACACCTGTACCTCACAATACAGGAAGACAAACAATATCTTATCTGGCACTGTTAGAGAATATGGCACACGAGAGACGTCGGAGGGAGTGGATTTGAATTTGAATATTTCTCAACCGGTCTTTTTATAGGCATAAAACATTAGAGTATTGTGATTTATAAAGGGAAACAGGTGTGGGACATAGATGCGCACTGTTTTATATATACCTTTAGTGATCTTTCCTTTGCACTAGGGTTGCATGATTACCTGAAATCAAATTGATATTGCGATGTGAAATAATGCAATTGTGTAATTGCAGCAGACTGATTTTTTTCAAGGATTTATAGACAGTAACCCTAACACAAAGCTCCCCAGAAGAGGGTGCTGTATACTTAAGTTGATCCATTTAAAAATACAGTACTGTAAAATTCACCTACAGTCCATTGAAAGCTATTGTTGAACCCTTTGGAGAATCTGGACTGTTTTGGTCTCTTTTGAAAGGTAACACTCTGAAATTGTCTCCAACCTAAATAATCACTGAAAGTCCTACTAACATTGAATGATCTAAGATGGAACACACAGAAAAAACGTATTTTCATTCTGACATGATTCTTTTTTTGCAACCACATGCCGGAAGACTAAATGTAAATGGTCTGCATATGTATAGCACTTTTCAAGTCAATGAAGACCTCCCGAAGCGCTTTACAATGTGCTTCACATTTTTCCCTTTTACACACTTACTAACCGAAAGCAGCGTCAGCCATGCAAGGCAACTACTTGCTATCAGAGGCATTAGGGATTCAGTGTCTTGCCCAAGGGCACTTCAACATGTACCATGGAAGAGCCAGGAATCGAACCTGCGACCTCTTGAACCCAAGACGAGCGCTCTACCTCCTGAGCTAATGCTCAGTGTAGCATCGTTTCTTGAGAACAGCTGGTACAATAGCAGGAAGCCTTACGCGGTACAAGCTCAAAGTTGAGCACAATTTTAAACACTATACATTATTTTACACATTTTCCTAAGGATATGTGTAGGTGTTTCCAAAAGTGTCAATTTGGAGACTTTAAAAAGACCTGTGACTGGTGAAATCATAAAGACTCATATTTGCTTCTCGACAGATTGACTGCGTGCCGGCGGGCTGTTACACCTAACGAGTTAAAGCATGTCGATAGTACTTGTATAAACCCTTGGATGCATAAGTGGGACAAAAAAAATTACCTGATGGGTTGTTATTCATCAAAATCTTTAAAAATATATATTTTCTATAATATTGTCATATTCCAGGTATTCCTCGTGAAACATGTTGTTGACATGATGCCGTTAGTATTTCAACCCCCTGACTAATTTTTGACCCCACTCATGGAAGAGTATGTATTGTTAGGTACATCCATTCATCTATCCATTATCTGCACCGCTTATCCTCAGTAGGGTCGCGGGGGTGCTGGAGCCCATCCTAGCCATCTTCGGGCAGTGGGCAAGGGACACCCTGAAGTGGTTGCCAGCCAGTCGCAGTGCACACAGAGACAGACAACTCATTCTCTCATTTACAACTAGCGACATTTGAACCGGCCAATTAACCTCACATGCATGTTTTTAGAATGTGGGAGGAAACCAGAGTGCACAGAATAAACCCACGCAAGCACGGGGAAAACATGCAAACTCCACACAGGAAGGTTTGAGCTCATGACCTCGGAACTGTGCCGCAGATGCGCTAACCACTCAGCCGCCATGCTGCCCACGTTATGCATCCAAGTGTTAAGTATTCCTTAAAGAAAAAAAAAACTTAACAGAAAGTACACTATTCTTTTAAAACCAAAAATCGCATTGAAATCGCAGTACTAGTATAAAAATCGCAATAAGTATTTTTCCCCAAATCATGCAGCCCTACAACGCACAGGTCCCGAGTGATGTGAATGGCACAAACTTTGCTCTTGTTTGAGTAAATAACATTCCAGGTATAATGATTTTGTAACATTAGAAATGAGACCTTTTATATACTAGAACATATCGTAAATTCAATAAAATTCAAAAAATGAACCATCTGCTGCCCCTTATTAAAGACTTCCCAGAACTGAAACCAATTAAAGTCTATCTTAAAAAGGAAACAACATGTACAACATGTACTATTCCACAATGAACTAGCACAAGGTAGTCAATCCAGTGCTGACCTCGACCATGGATTAGCAATGCTTGTTTGCTGAAGAATCATAAGAAAATAAAATGAAAAGAAAAAAAACTGCATCTGGGTCATAAACAAAAAAAGGAAGGGGAAAAAAACTTATTGTGTTCCTGTCGCAGCAGTACATCAAATTTTACTGATCCTAGTTCTCATGGAGTTTGAAAATGTGCAATGGGGAATGAGAAGCAACTATTTCTTTATTATTAACTGTTTTTTCTTGTTTTTGAAAATATAGTCTGAATATAGATCATTTCAAAACATTTAGAAGGGTAAATAAAATACTGAAAAAATGTCTGGGAAAACAACAGCTTAGATGTCCGTGACATTCCTTTAACCAGCCAGGGGTTTGCAACCCAAAAGGTAGAAAAGAGCCATATTGGACCAGAAAACAAACAAATATATGTTTGGAGCCGCAAATAATTCAAAGCTATGTACTATCCTTATAAGGAAGGCAATACATGCATACAGCATACTGTATTTTTAGGACTATAATACTGCACTCTCTCGCTCTCTCTCTCTCATCACCAAGTGCCGTCTGCACTGAAGGTAGATGCTCTGGTATCCTAGTTGGCAGTATTTTGTGACATTTTACAAGAAGACTTTGCTTGCACCTTCTTTTGAAACCATCGTTGGCAGCTCGCTCTGTAGACTGCCCAAAGCATATCAAAGAGCTTTCTTTTCAATTAACATAAAATACATTTTAGAATATCACAATACATTTTTACAAGATACTTTTAACGAGATCGTATAGTGTTTTTTTAACGTTTACAATGAATTCAAGGGCAGCACGGCGGCGCAGTGGTTAGCGCTTGTGCGGCACAGTTCATGTCATGGGAACCTGTCGTGGGTTCAAATCCAGCTCCAGACTTCCTGTGCGGAGTTTGTATGTTCTCCCCGTGCTTGCGTGGGTTTCCTCCGGGCACTCCGGTTTCCTCCCACATTCCAAAAACATGCATGTCAGGTGAATTGGACGGTCCAAATTGTCTCTAGGTGTGAATGAGCGAATGAGTTGCCTGTCCCTGTGTGCCCTGCGATTGGCTGGCAACCAGTTCAGGGTGTCCCCTGCCCACTGCCCGGAGATGGCTGGGATGGGCTCCAGCCCCCCCGCGACCCTAATGAGGATAAGCGGTACGGCTGATGAGATGAGACAATGAATTCAACATATTTTTCTTTAGTCTGAATTTTAACCAACATCATCCTTTTTATATTTGTTTGTCTTGCTGTCGGTCACCCCTCTTGAGTGATATCACTAAGGGGGGGAGAGAGAGAGAGCGAGAGATAGGTAGGTATTAATATTGATATGGAACACAGGCTCTGGCATTATTATTTCATAGATTTTATCAAATCATCAAACATCACACAGTGAAATAAAATGTTTTTTTTCTGAAGAGCGGGTTCAGCGGTTTTGTTTAATTTTGTCTTAACAAATGGTAGCTCTCTCAGCCCAAATATTTTGGCTTTAATGTCTCTTTCGGTCAAAAGGGTTCCTGACCCCTGTCCTCTATAAAAAACTATATCATTTTACATTTTCAAACATTTTAAAAAGCACCAGGGAGCCACTGGGGAGAGCCTAAGAGATCAGCCTCAAGCGAATGACACTTATGATACTAGTGAAAGTAAAAATGTGTGCCTCGTTATGCCCATCATTGCATTGGAAGGCATTTTTGGTTCATCATTGACGGGTGGCTAATGTGACAACCAGCACATCTGCTGCTTTATTTTGCCAGTCGCATGTCAGATTTGTGCTTGCCATACAATATTAAATGTAAACAGAATGAGAAAAATGGAAGGGAGAAGACATTGAACATAAGACCAGTCTGGAGGACATTGCCGGATCAGAGACCCTTTTCTCACTCAGTGCCATCCTCAAGCGTGGAAAACTGTGAAAAATATATATACTGTATATATTCAGTTGCACACAAAAACAGATAATCAATCAATCTTATTTATTGACTTAATTGGGATTTTTGTTTGCTGCTATATATTTTGCACTGCAGTAGCTCAGAAAGTAGAGCAGTCGTCTTCGGACTAGGTTCGATTCCGGTGTGCGAGCGTGTGTGTGCGTATATGGATAAAGTGTAGAGTGATTTGTAAAGCGTTTTGGGAGGTGTTCAAAGCGCTATATCAGGGGTCTCTAACCTTTTTCAACATGAGAGCTACCTTTTGCTACTTATTAGCACAAAGGGCACCCACTTTGATACAAATATCTAGATTAGCAATTTATCTTTTACTATTTACTATGTTTTTACGAGAAAAGAAAGAGAAAGAAAGAGAAAAATAAAGAGAGAGAGAGATAAAGAAATAAAAAGAAAGAAAGGAAGAGAGAAAGACAGAAAGAAAAGGAGAAGACAGAAAAAAGAAAGAAAGAAAGACAGAAAGACAAGTCAAGTCACGTTTATTTGTATAGCCCTTAATCACAAAGGGTCTCAAAGGGCTGCACAAACCACAGATTATTGCAAACCACTGACCATTATCACCATCCCCTGATCTAAAACCTACATGAAGGCAAGGAAAAAATCAAAAACCTCAGCATGAGGAAAATGAAGAAACCTTGAGAAGGGACCGCACATGAGGTAATCCCCCTTCCAGGATGACCAGGCTGCAATGGATTTTGCAACAACAAATAATACGCCGATATTGTCAACATAAAATATAGGTTATTCATATGCTATAGAATAGAAGTGTGTTTTAAGCTTAGATTTAAACAGTTCCACTATAGAAAGAAAGAAAGAAAGAAAGAAAGAAAGAAAGAAAGAAAGAAAGAAAGAAAGAAAGAAAGAAAGAAAGAGATGGAGAATAAAAAGAGGAAGAAAATGAGAGCGAAAGAGAGCAAGAAAGAAACAAATAGAAAAAAAGAAAAAAAAGAGAGAAGTAGGAAGTAGGTTTATATTGACTCTGTCCAGTAATATTTTTTTAGTAGAAAATCACAATGACCCAGCACTGGTGAGTTAATTTCATAACAGGTCTGTGGGCACTTCAGCTGTCCTCAGAGGCACCCTGGTGACCGTGGGCACCATGTGGAGCCCCCTACGCTATATTAATACAATTTTTTGGGAAAGATTTAGTCCGTGTTTCTATAGAAAGACTTTAGGTTTCCTCTCATAGTATTTTAATCCACTCTACCTGTAAGAGTCATCCCAACCTCAAAGCACTTCTTCAGCCTACAAGAAGGACAATTTTTCCTCCTCAGCTTATCCATCGTGCAGTCATTCTTGCTGGCACACAAGTAATTCTGCTTTCCTTTAAATAAAGACAGTAGTCTATGTCACGAGTAAGTCAGGAGTGAATGTACCTGATGTGTTATTTGAGTTTACGTGCAAAGATATGCAGTGTGTGTGTTTTCACTCCGTAGTACTGAAACAGTTTACCTTCTGCTGCTCTTTTGAAGAAAACCTTGCAGCTGCCGCAGGTGAGTGCCCCATAATGGCACCCAGTGGCCTCATCAGAACAGATCAGACATGCTCTTTGGGGCGGGTAAAAGAACTCCGTTGGGATCATTTGCTGTCTGCCAGTTTCAAACCTGTAAACATGACACATATGTGTATGATTGTAAGAACTAGAGATCGACCCATTATCGGGCGGGCTGACTATCAGTACCGATATTTAGGAATACGACAGATATCGGTATCGCCATTTATTTGACGGTCCAGTTATTTAGTCTCAGGTGCAGCCGAGCATCTCTCGCTCACTCCTACTCCTCCCCTCCTACTCCATCCTCACTATGCACCCCGCGCCTTCTGATTGGATAAGCGACCGCTGGCACAGTAACTAAGGCAGGAAGAATAATGTTATAGTGGAGTAACATTGGCAGCTTTGCTAACTCCAGAGACCCTGAGATCGCTGAAGAGTTTGAGATTTTCGATCAAAATATCAATAATTCATTTGGTGTGGTAAATTGACACCCTTAACTTAAATAAAGAGTTTTAGTTATTTGGATGATCACTGGAGGAAAGCAAATACATTGAACAACAGAATGATTTTTTTGGCAAAAATAAAAATGGGCAATTTCTAGCGGCACTGTCAACCTCAGCCAATCGCTCCCCTTATTATTAATTTTGATTACGCTTATTAAGCGATAATAAACCTTCAAACACAATTTAGTCATAGCAAGACAGACTATGTAGAATAAACACAAGTTTATTTTATCGACCAGATAAACAACTTATACAATTATTTCAGCATCTTTCTTAGTTCTTGGCCTACTTGCAGTAAATTTAGTGTTGATTATTAAACCTAGCATCTGCAATACCCTTTTGCTAGTGTACCACTACAATATTAGCAATCTACGATATAAGCTGTCATTTGCTACCTGTGACTGAGACGCGCGAGAGGATATTAGTCTATCAAAGTATATTTTTATTTGTATTATTGTTTTTCAGATCAGATTCAGATTCAGATCTACTTTATTGTCATTCTAGTACACGTGTATACAGAACGAAATGTCGATACATCTGACCCGCACAGTTTCCTTGAATGTACAGATATAAATAAAATGTTGTATTGAGTTGGAGTATTGAGTACTAATAATATACTAAATAATTATGGCTATGTATAGTATTTTACAGTAGCGCAAATAGTGCAAGAGGAGCAGCTAACCAGATGTGCAAAATGGGCAGTCAGGTAAACAAGTCAGGTAAACAGTAACAATAACACTGTAACAATAACGCTGTAAGTACAATAGTGCAGAGAAACAGATGTGCAAGGAGTGGCTAGCTATAAAAAACATATAAAACATTGTAACAATAACGCTGTAAGTACAATAGTGCAGAGAAACATATAAAACACTGTAACAATAACGCTGTAAGTACAATAGTGCAGAGAAACAGATGTGCAAGGAGTGGCTAGCTATAAAAAACATATAAAACATATAAAGTTCGGAGGAAACTGATAAGCTGACAGTTATGCACTTGACAAGGTCTCACAGCACACTAATGTGCCGAGATACACGGGTTAAAAAAACACTGCTTCAACCCTCAACTTGTATTGGTTTTCAGGTAACACATGTTAACGGGTTGGTGGCGACCTGTTTCTTAAAAAAATACACTAAAAATAATAATACGTCATCGGTTTTCATCTGCAATCAGTATGTACCTGTATTGACTCATCTTCATTCATGCAATGTTTACGTTGTGTCTTCTGCTACAAGCCACGTGAACTCCTTTCCACGATGCTTTTAATGTACGTTTACGTTTTGTAGAGTCATAAATTTTGTTAGCTTCTTTTAAATATCTTTTCTTGGGCTGAGATTTTGGCTTGATTCCTAACCACTTATTCAATTTTTTTGTCATCGCTTGGTTTTGTTGTGGATCTCCTAGCCCTTTCTCTAACAGTAGAACTCTAAATTGACATGACATGAATAAAATATATATATTTTTTAACTTCTTTTGAGTGATTTGTTTTTGTTCTACTTATTGTATAAGTCGAATAACAAAGAAGAAATATGGTTTATTCTTTTTATTTATTTATGTATTATTATTGTAAAAATTCTAATAATTATAATGATAATAATAATGATGATTATAATTATCATCATCATTTTTATAATTATTTCTCTATAGTGTTTGTTATATGTAAATACGCAGAAGATCTAGCAATGAGACAGAGTTAGCATGGAAGTCGAAGCGGTAGGTGTACATAAGCATACTGTATGCTTCTTCCTATTCCTCTTGGGACATGTTACGTTAACATTGTTTTTATTTACTAGTTTTGTTTTTCTCATGTTTGAGATAGTTTAATTAATTATTTCATTCATTCATTCATTTCTATTACAATACATCTGCTAATTTTGTTTTTTCATTTTAATATTACAGCACGGCGGCGCAGTGGTTAGCGCTTGTGCGGCACAGTTCATGTCTTGGGAACCTCCTGCGTGGGTTCAAATCCAGCTCCAGACTTCCTGTGCGGAGTTTGTATGTTCTCCCCGTGCTTGCGTGGGTTTCCTCCGGGCACTCCGGTTTCCTCCCACATTCCAAAAACATGCATTTCAGGTGAATTGGCCGGTGCAAATTGTCCCTGGGTGTGAATGAGCGAGTGAGTTGTCTGTCCCCGTGTGCCCTGCGATTGGCTGGCAACCAGTTCAGAGTGTCCCCTGCCCACTGCCCGATGATTGCTGGGATGGGCTCCAGCACCCCCGCGACCCTACTGAGGATAAGCGGTGTAGCTGATGAGATGAGATGAGATGAGATTTTAATATTACAAAATGTGCTATCCAGAATTTCAAACTTTGTTACTCTCTGCTACCATCCCCTTGCTTAGAGTCAGGATCGCAATACGTCGGTTCTTAGACATGCTCGCATAAAGTGTTCTTTTTCATCTTTTGGGGGGTCTGGGTTTGCATTTGGACTGTATTTAAAACAAGCCTTTTCTTACTTTTACCATTTTCCTGCCCCACTAACAAAAATCTGCATAAAGACCCAAAACAAGACAAAATTTAGATAGACACGGTAGGGAAAAAATATAAAGGCTCTTTGAATTGAGTTGTGCATTGTTAACACATAGTTAAAGGAGAAAATATCTTATTTTAAATTTTTAAGGACACCCTAAAACGACGCACCACACCTTTAAAGTTTTTATTTGTAAATGAATACAATTATTTGCAGTGTAGGGAATAACGCTGTTATAAATAACACTGTTAAGTTACAATGTTACTTTTTCAGTAACGGGGTAATCTAACTCATTACTTTTTCTGCTGTTAACGTTACTGGCGGTCAAAACCTGTGTGTTGCTTATATTTGTGTGCATGTTTACATACATTTTTGTGTGTTTTCACGTACATATTCGCGCGTACGCTAACTTATGTTTTTGTGTGTATTTACATTCGTACAGTGTTTTTATGTAGATTTTTGTCTGTGTTTACATGGGTTTATGTTCATAATCATTGTTGTTTTATTAAATTGTTAGATGTTTATTTTTGTTGCACTTCAAGTGTAAGATAAATAAGTTGCTGGTGAGGTGCAATCACTATTACAAGGTTCTATAACACAACCACCTGTCTGTTCTTCTCTATTCAATTGACTTGAATACTGCTCAGAAAATTTAAAATTCTCTAATATACAATTTATTTTTAAAGTAATGGAAATAGTTTCCTTCCATGGTAACTAGTTACTTTTACTAAAGAGTAATTCAGTTACTAACTCAGTTACAGACGTATTTAGTAACTATAAATACTTTTTAAAAGTAACGTAAGTAACACTGATTATTTGTGTTTCAAAACCAATTAGATAAAATGGCCCCTTTACAAATATCCATCCATCCATCATCTGCGCCGCTTATCCTCAGTAGGGTCGCGGGGGTGCTGGAGCCTATCCCAGCTATCTTCAGGCAGTGGGCAGGGGACACCCTGAACTGGTTGTCAGCCAGTCGCAGGGCACACAGAGACAGACAACTCATTCGCGCATTCACACCTAGGGACAATTTGGACCGACCGATTAACCTGAACTGCATGGGTTTTTTTTCCACACAGGAAGGTTCGATCTCATGACCTCAGAACTGTGCCGCACACGCGCTAACCACTTTGCCGCCGTGCTGCCCCTTTACAAATAATCAACCAATAAAACGTAACTTGTGCAGGTAAATGCAAACGGGGAAAAATTGATTTGCTTATGTTATCTTATTTCCTCATGTACTGCTGAGGCATCGGAATTAAGACTTTCTACTGGCAATGCATATACAACAAAATAAGGTACATATAATGGCTTACGAAGCTATTTGGCCCCCAGGAACTTTGTGACCTTTTGCCAAATTTTAGACTTCAAACATCAAGCTATAAAACTAATTTCTTGTGAAGCATCAACAATAAGTGGGGCACAATCATAAAGTGGAACACACTTTATTGGATATTTTAATTTTTTTAACAAATAAAAGACGAATAAGTGGGTGTTAAAATTATTCAGTCCTTTTACTTTCAGTGCAGCAAATTCTGTCCAGAAGTTCAGTGAGGATCTCTGAATGATTCAATGTTGATCTAAATGACCAACGATGATAAATGGAATCCACCTGTGTGTAATCAAGTCTCTAACAAAATGCACCTGCACTGTGATAGTCTCAGAGGTCTGTTTAAATCGCAGAGAGCATCATAGAGAACGAGGAACACGCCAGGCAGGTCTGAAATACTGTTGTGGGGAAGTTTGAAGCTGGATTTGGATACAAAAAGATTTCCCAAGGTTTAAACATACCAATGAGCACTGTGCAAGCAATAATATTGAAATGGAAGGAGTATCGGACCACTGCAAATCTATTAAGATCGGCCGTCCCCCTAAACTTTCAGCTCATACAAGGAGAGAACTGATCAGAGATGCAGCCAAGAGGCCCATGATCACTCTGGATGAACTGCAGAGGTATACAGCTCAGGTGGGAGAGTCTGTCCATAGGACAACAATCAGTCGTATACTGCACAAATATGGCCTTTATGGATGAGTGGCAAGAAGGAAGCCATTTCTAAAAGATATCCATGAAAAGTGCCCTTTAAAGTTTGCCACAAGCCACCTGGGAGACAAACCAAACATGTGGAAGAAGATGCTCTGGTCAGATGAGACCAAAATCTAACTTTTTGGCAACAATTCAAGATGTTATGTTTGGCGTAAACACACCATCCCCACAGTCACACATAGTGGTAGCAGCATCATGGTTTGGGCCTGCTTTTCTTCAGCAGGGACAGGGAAGATGGTTAAAATTGATGGGAAGATGGATGGAGCCAAATACAGGACCATTCTGGAAGAAAACCTGATGGATTCCGCAAAAGACCTGAGACTAGGACGGAGATTTGTCTTCCAACAAGACAATGATCCAAAACATAAAGCAAAGGCTACAATGGAATGGTTTACCAAAAAAACATATCAAGGTGTTAGAATGGTCATGTCAGAGTTCAGACCTCAATCCAATTGAGAATCCGTGAAAACAACTAAAAACTGCTGTTCACAAACGCTTTCCATCCAACCTCACTGAGCTTGAGCTGTTTTGCAAGGAGGAATGGGCAAAAATATCAGTTTTTCGATGAGCAAAACTGATAGAGACATACCCCGAGCAACTTGCAGCTGTAATCGCAGCAAAACGCGGCGCTACAAAGTATTAATTCAATGGGGCTGAATAATTTTGCACACCAAATTTTTCGTTTTTTATTTGTTGAAAAAGTTTAAAATATCCAATAAAATATGTTCCACTTTCTGATTGTCTCCTACTTATTGTTGATGCTTCAGAAGAAATTACAGTTCTATATTTTTATGTTTAAAGTCTGAAATGTATCGGTCACAGAGTTCAAGGGGGCCAAATAGTTTCGCGAGCCACTGCAACTACTTTTTGCTCCGGCCTGGACGTGCATTTTTTTTTTTCAAACCAATACGGCCCGTGACTCAAAAGGTTTGCTGACCTAAAGACACGATTCTTTTTTTGACATAATTTATCCCTGGCCGGATCTGGCCCGCAGGCCGTGTATTTGAAATGCCTGCTTTAGAGAAAGGAGACAAATAAGAACATCTTAACATTTTTACTTAAAATTTTGTTTTAGGTTGTTATGTGGGGCAGCACGGCGGCACAATTCTGAGGTCGTGGGAACCTCCTGCGTGGGTTCAAATCCAGCTCCCGGCCTTACTGTGTGGAGTTTGTATGTTCTCCCCGTGCTTGCGTGGGTTTCCTCCAGGCACTCCAGTTTCCTCCCACATTCCAAAGACATGCATTTCAGGTGAATTGGCCGGTCCAAATTGTCCCCAGGTGTGACTGAGCGCGTGAGTTGTCTGTCCCCGTGTGCCCTGCGATTGGCTGGCAACCAGTTCAGGGTGTCCCCTGCCCACTTGGACTTGGAGCCTAAACCCAGATTTGAGAAGGAAATTAATTTTTTTTAGGTGAAGTGTTTAAGGAGTATGTTAGGAGCAGGGTTGGGTAGGGTTACTTTAACTGGATTACTTTCAATTGCTTTTGGATTACTCCAATACCAAATATGCTAATAAAAGACAAAAGAAACGAAATATGAATAAAATTACTAAATTTTGTGCAGGCTTGGGAAGTAACGGAATACATGGAACGGCAAAAATGATGTTGGCAAGCCGATTGGATTTATTTTCATTTTGTTTCTGTCGCATTTTATGTTAGTTTTGCTAAAGATCAAAGAGATCAACGCCAGGAGAGAAAGGTTACCACGTGTTGTGAGTCATAATTTTATTTGCATTTAGTTTATTTTGTCTTTTATTAGCATATTTGGTATTGGAGTAATCCAAAAGTATTTGAAAGTAATCCAGTTAAAGTAACCCTACCCAACCCTGGTTAGGAGTCACAAGATTGGATAGATTGAGAAATGAAATTGTGAGAGACAGAACTGGAGTAGTGGAACTGAGCAAGCGTGTGGATAAGAGTGCTCGGTTGGTTTGGACACATGGAGAGGATGCATAAGGAGCGAATGTTGAAGAGGATCTACAGAGCAGAAGTAAATGGAAGGAGACCAATAGGAAGGCCGCGATAAACGTGGATGGATGGGGTTATGAGTGCACTGCAGGAAAGAGGTCTAAGTCTAGTGGAAGCTAGAGCTCTTGTTGGTGATAGGAATGAGTGGAGAGGTGTTGTAAAAGGATAGTGGGATGTTTGGACACGTTTTAAGGGATGGGCAGGGCACCTGTTTGATGCGGCAGGGGTCAACCAGTGTAAGCTGTCAGGCCCTGCTGTTGAACAAAAGAGTGTGTTGTGTCACCCTGACCCGAGTGACATGGCCATTTTCTTGCTTCCCGTTTCGTCTGGAGGGACGAAAGCATGACCAACTTAGGTGCCTAACTTGTTTGGGTATCTGGGTTGGCCATGGTCCAAAAATGTCGATCGATATCGATATCTCTCTCTCTCTATATCTATATAGATCTATATAGATCTATATAGATCTATAGATAGATAGATAGATCTTTTGCTATTTTTTTCCTTTTTTGTTTTCTTTGTTACTGTATGTGTTTGACTGCTGTAGGTCACGTCACGCCTCTTGAGGGATGTGACCAAGGTAGATAGATAGAATTAATAACTGCATCGGACTGCATTTTAAAGTAACATACCTGTCAACCTGTACGGTTTTGCCGTACAAAGTACGTTTATTATGCATTTTAAGATGTGTACAACGTACGAGAAAATCTGTACGGAAAAACGCAAATTTCTCAATTATGGGTACCATCCGCTATACACCACGAAACGGCCAATCAATCAAGTCAAACGAGTTCGCTGCGGTAGCCTCAATCTCGGTATCTTTTTTTTCGTAGCAAACTAAGCGAGTGGTTTGATGGCGTGAAAGGAAGTCTGTCTCTTTTTAGAGAACCGGCTTTTTCGGCTCAACTCATTCAAGAGAGCCGCCTCTCTAACGTGTCACTTTCTTTGATGCATTATATTACGAATTATTATGTTGTATAAAGAAGTTTAGAAAAATGCAAGTATAAAAGGAGAAAATGGAAAAGACAGGTTTGTGGTTATCCCTTTAATCAGTATATTACCAACAATAATTTAAAGCTGAAAATGAATAAATAATTTGAATAAGAAATTGTATTATTCTACTTAATTATATTTGCATGTATTTTTTCTTCTACAGTAAACTTCCAAGCTACTAATTGTTTTACTTTTCTTATACTAAACCTCATTCATGTCGAGCAACTCAGGATCTCACAACAAAATGTTAATTAACAATATATATGATATAACAAAACACATGTACAATATAACATGTTAAACAACATGAATAAACACGTTTGGAAAAAAAATATGGTGTAAGATTATTTTGTATTTTGTCTGGGAAAATACGACAGTTTGTAAGGGCATGGAGCCGTTTAGGTTGACAGGTATGAAGTAATCGTCCCAACCCTGTTTTTTTACCTGGAGTCGTCGGGGGCCATCAGCAGTTCTCCCACTTTAGATTTGACAAAGTTGGTGTTCGAGTTTGGGGCAATCAACATCCCACTGGCTGGGTACCAAGGCTCAGATGTTCCGCTGTTCCTCTCGAAAGGCTCGAACATGGCGCTGGTGTTCGGTGTCGGAACGCTCTGCCAGCCCGCAGCCCCTTCAAACTGAGCCCCGTACCTGTTGCCGCAGCCGTCGTAATAAGTATGGCCAAACGGCTCCAATTGGTAGCCGATGGCTTGCTCATAACTCGACGACGACGCCACCGTTTGTTGGTACGGTCGAGGCATCGACTGTGGCGGCGGTCCGTGCGTCATGGACGGCGTGAACACACTCGTCATGTGGTCCATTTGCGGAGTCTGTCCCAGGGAATAGTCAAAAAAAGCCGCGGGTACCAGGCACTGCTGAGGCAACGTCGCATCCAAACTTTGGAGCATAGCGGACGGCCACCTGTACTCGGCGGCCCCCCCTTGGTCCAAGTACCCGAAGGACTGGAAGTGGTCGCCGTCGTCACTTGAGCCCGTGGGGAGCCCCAGAGACACCGAGAGAGCTTTGCAGAAGTCGCGGGCTGTGGCCGTGATGGCAGCGGGGCCAGGTTCGCCTACGAGGCACTTGCTCTGGATAGATTCCGCTCGAGGTTCTGCCGCTACCTGAAAGTTTCGATGGCCGCTGTCGTGAAAGTTCGCATCACCAACTTCCCGCATTTGTCTTGTCCCCCCACCGGCGGCGTTTTGGGCAAAAACACGACTTGGAATCACGTCCCCGCCAGCGGCTGCTTGGTCCCCTGCTGGCCCAAACGTGCTGCTACTTTGGCTCATTGCAAAGCGTGTGCGTGGGTTATGGGTTAATTTGTTTTGATTGCACTTTAAACAGAAACTCCCCAATTTCGATATATAATGACAATAAAGGTTAACCATTCAATTGTTAATCCTTAACAATTCCGAAGAGCAATTTATGAAGTTCCTCCACCTGGATGAATGAAGTCACGTCCTTTTTTGACCCTCGCCCTAGAAAATGTGTCAGAATGATCTCACCCGAAAAACAAAAATCACAAGTTGTTGCTAACCGCCGCTCCAGACAACTAAGTGGTGTGCAACTGAAACGTGTTTGGTAGACAAAAGTACCGATGAAGATATTTTTGAGACCCTCGCTAGTGCAACGCACACAAGGCGATCCTTTGAATCAAAGGCACATCCACTGTGCGTTCTTGCCCAATTCCCAAGTGGAACAAAGTGGGCAGGGCACCCGAATACGCGTGTACGTCTTTTCAAGGTTGCATTCAGGAGAGGGCAAATAAAGGAATTGACATTTTTTTTCCACTCATCATCCATCCATCCTTTATCCGCACCGCTTATCCTCAGTAGGGTCGCGGGGGGCGGGGTTTGTGGCTGCTGGAGCCCTTCCCAGCTATCTTCAGGCAGTGGGCAGGGGACACCCTGAACCTTGCCAGCTAGTCGCAGAGCACACAGAGACAGACAACTCACTCACGCATTCACACCTAGGGACAATTTGGACCGGCCAATTAACCTGAATTACATGTTTTTGGAATGTGGGAGGAAACTGGAGTGCCTGGAGGAAATCCACACAAGCACGGGGAGAACATGCAAACTCCACACATGAAGGTTTGATCCTATGACCTCAGAACTATGTTGCACACGCGCGAACCACTGCACTGCTGTGCTGCCCTCCACCCGTCATATACAAGGTTATTCATGCATATTCAGATCAACATCTTTAACAAACAAATGACCAAACAGAAGGAGATACAGCATGTGTGGGAGCACAACAAAAGACAGGAAAAAAATAGAGAGGGTAATCAAAACAGCACGAAAGATCATCGACTGCTCTCTGCCCAGTTAGAAGACATTCCCGGCTTGCGATACCCTAGCACAGCCATCTCTTTCACCTGTTGCTCTCTGTTTGGCGCCACAGATCCCTTAATACAAAGACAATAACAGTCTCACAAACAGCTTCTTTCCCAGGGCCACCACAACCGCAATTAGCGCACATAATTGTAAAAATATATCTTGCACAAATTTGGGGTTTATTTCTCTTTTTGATGTGACCATATAAAACTGTAAAATAGTATACTATTGTACAAAACTGTTTTCTCTTTAAAGTCTTTATTACATGTTTTTTCCCCTGAAGTGCCATGCCTAATTTTGTTGCATACAATGTTTCACAACGTTGACATCAATGACAATGAAGACAATTTTATTCTAAAAAAGATTAAAAAGCTACAGCTTATCTTGGTCTCATACCAATCAAAACACTTTTCACATTAATCATTTCCTCTAATCACATTTTTACAACAAGGAATTTTAGACCACATCTCATCATCACACAATACAAATAATCATATAAAATAGCAATTCAAATCAACATAATCATGTATATATATATATATATATATATATATATATATATAGAAGGTGGCTGGGATGGGCTCAAGCACCCCTGCGACCCTACTGAGGATAAGCGGTGCAGATAATGGATAAATATATATATATATATATATATATATATATACCGTATTTTCCGCACTATAAGGCGCACATAAAATCTGATTTTTTTTTAAAAAGCTGACTATGCGCCTTATAATCCGGTGCGCCTTATATATGGATCAATATTGACTTTCAAGGTCTCGCAACTAAGAGAAGCAGCCACGACTCCATTTTTCGCGTAGAAGAAGTGCGCTGTGCATACTGGGAAATATCAAAGAACGATTCTCTTTTATTTGTGCGTTTGTATAAAGACCCTGAAATGGCTCCTATTAAGAGACAACGCAGAGTTTAAACTCAAGGCGATCAGTCACGCAGTAGAACACGAAAATAGAGCAGCAACAAGTGGAGGAAGTATGAGGATAAGCTGCGCCAAGTAAGGAAGACTAAACAAAGTTTCTGTGGCAATAAAAGCAAGATGGCCACAGTTAGAGGACACACTTGAACAGTGGGTTGTTGAACAAAGAGCAGCAAGTAGAAGTGTCAGTACAATAACTATTTGAATGAAGGCAACAGCGCTGGCACGGGAACTTAACATTAAATAATTCAGAGGTGGTCCTACTTGGTGTGTGTTTACGTTTTACATTTTACAGTTATAATGTTATTGCTTTACTGTTTTGCACTTGTTGTTTTTGCACATTACGAGTGTCACTATATTGCGATTGCACTAACGTTTAATTTACCATAACAGTATCAGACGTTTTTTTGCATGTTGACTAAATGGAGGAAAAGTAAAATGTTATGCCTTGCTGTTGTTCAAAGATGTTAAAGATGTGTCACAAAAATGCTTTACCTCAGAGAAAATAATAAAACAGCTGTTTATTCATTTTGGAGTGAATGAAGATTGTGGAAAGCTTGTTTGTTATCTATTATTAAAGTTTGACTGACCTATCTTACTGTTTTGTTGACATTTCCCTTTAGCGCGGCACCATCTAAAGGTTGCATAACGTAACTACATCCTCTACTGTAGCCAAGTCAAGTTAAGTAACATTTATTTATATAGCCCTTAATCACAAAAATGTCTCAAAGGACTGCACAGGATTACAATTACAAAATTGCACAATTACCTGATCTTAAACCAGTATGCACTCATAGCGCCTTATAATGCGGTGCTCCTTATGTATGGAAAAAGTTTAAAAATATATCATTCATTGAAGGTGCGCCTTATAACACGGTGCGCCTTATAGTGCGGAAAATACGGTGTGTGTATATATATTATTTGGGCAGCACGGCGGCGGAGTGGTTAGCGCGTGTGCGGCACAGTTCTAAGGTCTTGAGAACTTCCTGTGTGGGTTCAAATCCAGCTACCGGACTTCCTGTGCGGAGTTTGTATTTTCTCCCCGTGCTTGCGTGGGTTTCCTCCGGGCACTCCAGTTTCCTCCCACATTCCAAAGACATGCATTTCAGGTGGATTGGCCGGTCCAAATTGTCCCTAGGTGTGAATGAGCGAGCGAGTTGTCTGTCCCCGTGTGCCCTGTGATTGGCTGGCAACCAGTTCAGGGTGTCCCATGCCCACTGCCCAATGATTGCTGGACCAGCACTCCCGCGACCCTACTGAGGATAAGCGGTGCAGCTGATGAGATGAGATGAGATATATATTATTTATATAGCCCTTAATCACAAAAATGTCTCGAAGGACTGCACAGGATTACAATTACAAAATTGCACAATTACCTGATCTTAAACCAGCATGCACTCATAGCGCCTTATAATGCGGTGCGCCTTATGTATGGAAAAAGTTTAAAAATATATCATTCATTGAAGGTGCGCCTTATAACACGGTGCGCCTTATAGTGCGGAAAATATGGTGTGTGTGTGTGTATATATATATATATATATATATATATATATTTATATATATATTCGGAGGTCATGGGTTCAAATCCAGCTACCAACCTTCCTGTGTGAAGTTTGCATGTTCTCTCTGTGCTTGGGTGGGTTTCCCCCCACATTCCAAAAACATGCATGTCAGGTGAATTGGCCAGTCCAAATTGTCCCCAAGTGTGAATGAGCGAGCGAATTGTCTGTCCCTGTGTGCCCTGCAACTGGCTGGCAACCAGTTCAGGGTGTCCCCTGCCCACTGCTGCCCGAAGATGGCTGGGATGGGCTCCACCACCCCTGCGACCCTACTGAGGATAAGCGGTGCAGATAATGGATGGATGGATATATATATATATATATATATATATATATATATATATATATATATATATATATATATATATATAAAACTTTGGACGCTTCGTCCATCAATCATATAAACAAATGATCATTTCTCACATCGTTATATCAATCATTTGTTGATCCATTTAAGAATAACCACGTTGTTTGAATCACAATTTATACAATATGTTACAATTTCTGTGAATGTTTTCTTCTCCCTTCCTTCTGCTTAATCTCTAACAGCAATAAAAGCAGTAAAACATGGTACAAAAAGGCATTTTCTCGTGAAAATTTTCAACTAGCTACTCCTTCATGCAAAGCAACTCTGAATTGATGAATTATTCAAGGTCACAAACATTACAATTGCATTGAAAACAATGTCCCATGACATATATAATATGGTGTAAACTGAATATAAATCTTGGACATTTTTAAGATAATTAAATATTTCTCAATTCCACTCATTGGCGTTAATATGGAAATATTGGCGTGGAGTGGCGCTGAGACTTTACTCAATGGGTATTGTAGTCAACAGGCATTGTGTTTAATGTAATTTTTGGTCTGTTCCTTTTTAGACGCTCAGACTTTTTAAGCTTCAATAAGTTTGACACATTTTTTCTTTCTAATGTATCCTTGATGTGGGCATAGGTACAAAATGTTCCTAAAATAAGACTTGGGGAGTAACGGAATACATGGAACGGCAAAAATGTGCACAATATATTCAGACATCAAAGACAATAATCTTAACCAACCATAGCCTTTTATGCGTGAGACAAGTTTTGTTGTCAAATTTTCTGACTTGAGGACCCACAATTACAGGATTTTGCAGTGTAAGGCAAAGAGAGAAGAATCAAATCAAATTTAAAGCAAAGAACAAGTCAAGACAAGTCATGTTTATTTGTATAGCTGTAATCACAAAGAGTCTCAAAGGGCTGCACAGATCAAAGACTATTGCAAACTACAGACTATTATGACACCATCCCCTCATCTAAAACCTACATGAAAGCAATTAATACACATATTATCAACATACAATATAGGTTTTTCATATGCCATAGAATAGAAGTGTGTTTTAAGCTTAGACTTAAACATTTCCGCTGTGGTTGCAGATCAAATCTCAGGGGTAAGAGCATTCCACAGCACCGGGGCCCGGATGGAGAACGCTCTTGAACCTGCGGATCTCTTCTTGGCTCTTGGGATTACTAGTAGACCAGCGTTATCAGAGCGAAGGCTCCAATCCGGAACATAAGGGGAAACTAAATCTGAAATATATAAGGGAGCAAGTCCATGCATGATTTTGTAAAATACCAACAGAACCTTAAAATCACATCTTAAACTAACAGGGAGCCAATGCAGGTTAGCTAAAATCGGGGTAATGTGGTCAAACTTGTCTTAGTTAAATTGGTGGTGGTGGCTGCTAGAGTCCTTCCCAGCTATCTTCAGGCAGTGGGCAGGGGACATCCTGAACCTTGCCAGCCAGTCGCAGGGCACACAGAGACAGAAAAGAAGAAAAGAAAAGTTGTCCAACACACAAACGGACCAAAAATAAACAAAACAGGTTCAAAGGCAATCAAAATTACAAACTAGGCATTACTCAGATCAAACGGGCATGAACAGGGTTTCAACGAGGGTTAAACAATGATCTGGCAGCGGGCAGTTCCAAAAGGAGCGCTTAAGTACTCCAAGAGCAATCAGTCCAATGCGTCTCAGCCGGTGTCAAGGGGCGGGGCCAGCTGTGCGCCATGACAACCGTGCAGGACATGACAGAACTCCCCCTTCAGGGGACAGCTCCTGAGGTCCCAAAAGGAAACAAATACCTCGCCCCCCCCAGAACGGGTCGACGCTCCCAATGAGGGCAACCCCACTCCCTCTTCCGAAAACGCAGGAACGGGGAGAGGCAGGGGCGGAATGTGGACGAATCTGAGCGGTGAGCTGACAAGTTGGACTGGCGATCAGCGGAGTCGGACTGGCGGTCGGCGGTGTCGGACTGGCGATCGGCGGTGTCGGACTGGCGATCGGCGGAGTCGGACTGGCGATCGGCGGAGTCGGACTGGCAAGCAGGGGAGTCGGACAGGCAAGCAGGGGAGTCAAACAGGCAAGCAGAGGAGTCAGACCGACAGATGGGAGTGGAAGGTCGGCCAACAGGCGCGGCGTTGAGGCAGACAGGAACCACGGACAGCTCGGCGCCAAATCCTCCCGGGGAACCCCATTCGAGGCACAGCAATGGCAACGATGGGCGGGGCCGTGGTTCGAGTGGGAAGGGAAGGTGACGTCGCGGCCAATACGAGCTCATTCAGCAGACGCAACAGGGATTCAGTCCGCTGAGCTAATTGCTCCATCTGGCGGTGCATGCGTTGAGCTTGCTCGGCCTGCAACTGAAGGGCGGCGACCTCACTGGGCGATCGCCAAACGGCGTCCGCCATCTTTCCCCAAATTGTGTTGGGATCGTTCGCTGAGTTCACATCGTTTGGCCAGATCATTCTGGCAGGAAACAAACCGGGAAGCAGGAAGTCGGAACTCATATGCGTAGACGATCTGTCACTTTAATTAGAAAAGAGAAGTTATCCAACACACAAACGGACAAAAAACAAAAAAAACAGGTTTAAAGGCAATCAAAATTACACACTAGGCATTACTCAGATCAAACGGGCATGAACAGGGTTTCAACGAGGGTTAAACAATTATCTGGCAGTGGGCAGTTCCAAAAGGAGCACTTAAGTACTCCAAGAGCAATCAGTCCAATGCGTCTCAGCCGGTGTCAAGGGGCGGGGCCAGCTGGGCGCCATGACAACCGTGCAGGACATGACACAGTAATCGAGACGGGAAGTAACAAACACGTGAATTATAATCTCTACATCTGACTGAACCAGCATGAAGACAAAATGACCAGCAAAATAAAAAAGACTTCAAGTAACATATATGCACACATATGAGCCTACATCTCATTTAAGCGACCCCCTAAAATGGATTTGAAGTAGCCACATACTAAAAGAAGTTCGTTCCCAAAATATTAAAAAACATGTACTTAAAGCACAATTAAATAATTTGATTGTGTAGATAATAAAGATCAACTAACTGGTGAAAAAAACATTTACTGTATTTTTAAGCAATGTTTAAAGTGCAATATTTTCATATTTTGCAATCATTTCTCTCTTCGACTCAGTTATTGTTTTCACTGTATTCCACATTTCCTTCCCCTTATCCTTAACTTTCCTGGGACCTATTATGGGCAGATAAAGGAAATAAAACAAACACAATCACAATGAAATGAGATATGGTCCCTCTCAAACAAAATTGGGACGATGCCGATTCTCCCTGTACAGGTTGAAGAGATCAATGAGGGTTAAATCCCCAGCTAAAGTGTAATTGACCCTGGATTCGACTAAGGTGTCATATTGATACATTTCAGGCCATTCGGAGGTTTGTGACCATTCAACACACAATGTTTTGACTTCAAAGTAAAACAGTTTGCATGTTCTTAATGATGTATCCTTGATCTTAATATGGACGGGTACAAAATGTTCCTAAAATAAGACTGCGAATTATATGTTCAGACAGGTGTCTACAAGCTGTGAATACTATTGCACAAATTCACAGTCAACATATATACATATATATATATATACATACATATATACATATATATATATATATATATGTGTGTGTGTTTGTGTGTGTACATACTATGTGAGATACATGTTTTTTTTTTTTAATGAAATGTCGAGTTCTCAGGAGGAAGAACCTACAGAGATACTCAACACAGCCCATAAGATAGTCTAGAAGACATTGCTGGCTGGGGAAACCATCGCAGAGCCATTAATACATTTTAAAAGAGTTTCCACCCTGACCACCACCTCTTTGACCTGTTGCCTTCTGGCACTACAGGTTCCTCAAAACTTGGACAAAAAGACTCAGTGACAGCTTTTTCCCCAAGGCCATCACAACCCTAAACGAACGCACAGAACTATAAAGACATATCTTGCGACAATTTGTTTTTTTCCCCTTTGCGTTGTTGCTAAATTAAACTGATTTTTTTTATTTTATTGTTTTTTTTTTAAACATTACTGCTGCTAAATGTTATTGCACTTATTTTTATTGCGGACACTTACAATTATTTTTCTTGCCTGTTTATCCTGATTGTCTTTTATCTTTTTTCTCATCTAAGTCCTAATTACATGTTTTACCCTTGAGTACCATCTTTAATCTTATTGCATACAATGTTTTGTAACCTTGATATCAATGACAATAAAGACAATTCTTTTATATTCTTGATATGTATTTCTGCCATTATTAGATAGATAGATACTTTATTCATCCCCGAAGGGAAATTCACATTTCCAGCAGCATCCCTAAGCTGAGAACAATACAATAATAAAGCAAAAAGAATACACTATACAAATACCCAGTGTGATGTGCAAATGCCCACTGTAGCGTGTTATATAGAATATCTAAATAGTGCTACACAGAATACATATTGCAATAAAATTCGGTAATATGCAATGTAGGTGGTATGGTTTAATGTGGGCTTTTACTCTGCCGGGTAGAGCCACTATGTTGATACTATGTTATGGGTTGTTTGGTTGGATCACTTAACCACTAGGGTCATAGGGGAACCATTTCCTGTGGTGTGTGTTGGGCAAAAACAGCCTGGTGGCCCCCATCCCTCTCCAGACCAACACATGTTTCCACCAGGTCTCAAACCCGAGACCTTTTGCGTGTTAGGCGAAAGTGCTGATTATTGGCAGTATGGTTAAATCGACTGAAGCAACCACCCAAAAAAATCGTTTTACTTGACAATCAAAATGACCCAGCACTGGTGATTTATTTTCAAAACAGGTCTGGGTCTGGAGACCCATTATTTAAGGTATCAAAGACAGTAATCCATAAAATAAATAATGCCCCTTGCTCATCTGCAGAATGTCATTCTGAAAAAATAAAGTATATGCATACATTCCAACATTAACAAGGCCACTGCCAGCTAGGTCAATAATTCAACGGAAAATGGAAGATTGATGTTTCTAGCTGTCAATTGCAGTCAATATAAAATGGATCCTTGACATCTATAACCGTCAGTGGCAGGGAATGAGTCACGACTGACCAATCTCTATTTTCACCATAAAAAAATAGCACAAACGGAGGAATGACATCAATGGCATTGTGTTTGAAATGGATCTCTGGTAATTTAGACAATGAATGGGTCAACAATCTTAAATCACTTTACAAAAAAAAAACCGAGCATAAATGGATGATTGATGCCTATAGCCATCTACGACATTGAGCTAAAAAGTATCTTTGGCTTCTACATTCATCAGTAAAATGGAATTAATCAATAATATCAAATTTCCTGACGCAGCATGGCGGCGCAGTGGTTAGAGCAGGTGTGGCACAGTTCTGAGGTAATGAGATCGAACCTTCCTGTGTGGAGTTTGCATGTTCTCCCTGTGCCCGTGTTGGTTTCATCCCACATTCCAAAAACATGCATGTCAGGTCAATTGGCCGGTCCGAATTGTCCCTAGGAGTGAATGAGCGAGTGAGTTGTCTGTCTCTGTGTGCCCTTGACTGGCCGGCAACCGGTTAAGGGTGTTCCCTGCCCACTGCCCGAAGATAGCTGGGATGGGCTCGAGCACCCCCGCGACCCTACTGAGGATAAGCGGTGCAGATAACGGATGGATCAAATTTCCTCAGCAAAAAATGAGTTAAAATGGAAAATCGGCACCTGTCGGGGCCTAGGGACAAGTCACAACTGACCAAACTCTAATGTCTTCACAAAAATGAGCACAAATGAAGGTTTGACATCTAAAGCCGTCACTGGCATTGAATATAAAAGGGATCTTTGACGTTTATAGCCGTATTTGGTAGTGAATGAATAAAAAGTGGCAGATGCATTCTCACCAACACTATCCCTTTTCGTGTAAGACTTCCGCTTTTCACCCCTTCAAAACGCCTGCCTACCATTTTTTTTTTAATTTACCACCTTTTTAAATTCAAACAACAAATAAAGAAAACAAAGAGTGGTATTAGTATTGGTATTAGTATTAGTCTACGAAGGCTACATTTTGGAGCAATACTAAATCTTTTTGCAGGAATAAACCACCCCCAAAGATTCATTCTTTTTAAAAATGTATTCTGGAGACAAATTGTGTTTCGCATGTAAAAATGGAATGCGTGATAGCATCTTCAGCATTTCATGTTTAAGAGGTTGGCCAGTACGTAGATATTATCACACACTCTATTTTTAATCTAGCCTTTGAAGATTCAGGCCCCTTTTGACCCAATGTATCCAGAACACCACCTCTTTGATTACTTTGTTGTCTTTTACACTATAAACATCATTTGTGCTGCTGCCTATGAAGCATGATGAAATGTTACTTTTTTTGCCTTTTATTGACCATCGCATCATTTCAAACAAATTTGACATCAAACAATCAAACTACAATAAAAATTTACAAATTTCATAGGAACAATATGTACTCCAGGAGTACGTAGAAAATAATAAAATAAACAAGTGTGACATAGCCAAGCTGCGCGCGCATTGAAGCAGAATGGCACAATTCATGTCAGTTTATAGCAACCCGTTGCCACTAAAAGATCGTAGATCATGTATAGGACATCTCAAAATAGCACAAAATATGTGCTAGCAGCAAGATTTCGACTTTATTTTAGACATCAAAGTCAACAACAACAACAAAAATTTATGATCGAAACTGGATTTTTTTCCTTTGAAGGTACTGGAAAAAGTAGCCTTGAAAGTTTTTAAAAAGTGCTTGAATTTAGCCATTAAAAAGATGTACAAACCCTGCGTACATTTATCGGGGTATTTTGGATATGTTGGAGAGGGATGGGTGCCACCAGGCTGTACTTGCCAAAGACACTCCACAGGAAATTGTGCCCCTACGACTATAGTGGTCAATCTCTAATTATTTTTGTTACCCATTTTGTGTGTGTGTGTGTGTGTACTCGACGTTTCTTTATGTTGGGTAGGGAGGTAGGGAGTAGTGATTTTCTTTTTATTTAAAGTTTCTAAACAGCACTTTGAGTTGCATTTTGTTGTCTGAAACGTGCGATACAAATACATTTAGATTTTATTTTAAATAATCATACTTAGGGCATGTTCAAAACAACACAAGAGAGAGATCCATTACTCATTCATTACCATAAATGTATTCCAGAGGGCACTTGATTAATAGCTGCATGCGCATATATGTACAGAAATATCTCAACTTTTTGTACAAGCCGCACGGGACTTTAAGGCGCAAGCATTTTAAAGAAATTGGCGGGGAAATGTCTAGTACAGAACCGTAACACATTATTGCGCAGTTAAAACACTAGTTCGCCGACCGTGTTGGCAGGAGCATAACATACAAATACATAATTTGAACAAAATCAATCTACTGTACTGACTAAAACTCAGAAGACCGCAGCCATGCAAATGATCTTTAGCTTGCTCATCCCTTGCGCACAAGACAAAATGATGAGGAGGAGATTGCCAGAGTATTGATACTACATAAAGTAAATAACCATAAATAAATGCTTGGAATCTGTCAAACAAGAAATATCAGCTGATTGAATATTTTAGTGTGGCAACAGGTGACTAGTCATAAGGTATATTTTTACGACAGTATTGGTCCTAGGGCAGCAATTTACGATTATCATTATAATCTATAAATTAGTCGATTATTTTTAACTTAATTGATGAATCGCATTTCTTGAAGCCCTAGTGTGTAATATTTAACCACTAAATGGCACTGTTGTCTAATGCTAGCAAAAACCAGTGCTACAGCATGCATCAACACTGTAGACAACATGGGAGCGTCTTAAGAAGGGTTTTCACTTACTGTATGTAAAATGATACACATTTCTCGTCTTATAATTTAAAAAAGAAATAACTTTGGTATGATAGTTCATGTATATTTGCCTAGTATTCAAATGAAGGTTGGTTTGTTTTGTACTGAATAAAAGTTTGTTGTATCACTAGGCGGCACTAAATATTACACACTGTCCCTTAAAAGACATTTTGTATTTAATACTCATTATTAAAATATTGAAGGACAACAAAATATTATGTAATACAGACCACTAAAATAAAAATCCCAAAATACGTTCAACTATATGCTATAAAACTGAAAATATGGAAGATTCTCTTTTCCTACCACTTTATCCAAAGATCACATATTTAGGCTTATGTAAATGTTCTGCATTCATCTAGCGCTTTTCAAGTCAATGAAGACCTCCCAAAGTGCTTTACAATGTGCTTCACACTGTTCTCTTTTACACACACTAACTAACCGATAGCAGCGTAGGGATTCAGTGTCCTCCCCAAGGACACTTCGACATATAACTAACCGAGAGGAGCCGGGAATCGAACCTTCGACCTCTTGATTACAAGACCCCAACCAAATTTTAATAATCTATTTTATCGATTAGTTTTTGCAGCCCTACACCCTCTCCCCCGTTATAATACTACTATGTTTTTGTGTTTATTGCTTGTTTGATTCTTCTTTGATTTTCTGGGTGTCCTGAAAAGGCACTTTCAGGGAAAAAGTATTATTATTATTATCATTATATTATTACCATATCCTTACAGCAACTTTCAGGACTAAACCTTGAACGTTGAACAGTACATTCGACAAAGGATCCGTTTGTTTCATCCAATTTCATCTTTATTGCGGCAAGCCTTACAGATAGAAGAAATCAAATCTCCATTTAGGCTTAGAGGAAGTGTACCAATGTCATATGACATTTTAACATTTCTACTCCTGCCTCTAGCCAAAAGGTTACGGTATATAGTGTATGTAGATTAAAGTCATATTCAAATAGAAGACACTTTAAAAACATGTAAGAACTATTAGTAACATTGTTAGCCTAGGCATTCACATCAGTGTTATTTCTTATTCATTAGAGAACATTGTGACTAAACATTTTGTATTAGCAGCTAGAGGAAAACAGTCACTAGTACACACACACACACACACACACACACACACACACACACACACACACACACACACACACACACACACACACACACACACACACACACACACACACACACACACACACACACACACACACACACACACACACACACACACACACACACACACACACACACACACACACACACACACACACTTAGTAGTGACATTTTACCCATACTTAGCAACACATCTGACCAAAACAAAAACATTGTGACAAAACAAGTAGAGAAACGTACATTGAAAAATAACTACTGTGGTGAAAAAGCAGAAGGCAAAAAGTCACACAAAGTTATTGAAGGCTCGCTTTGCGTACGGCATGAACCCAGCCGCCAAATCGCTGCGACATCCTGGAGGCTCGCTGGTTTATGTTGGAACAACTGAGTTTTCCGTTGGGGTCCAACTTTCTCCTCAAAACTATCGTGCCGGTTGTGCTAGTAGCAGCGCCGGCTTGCAAATGGCCGCATCTGTCTGATGTGCCGCGCCTGCAGAAGTAATACCCCAAAATACAGTTAAGCAATCAATCGTCTAATGACTTCTTCACTTGAAATGGATTTTTGGGATGCAAAAAACAATGTTAGGAGAAAAATTGTGTAAAAGAAGCAGTAATCAATCTTGTTGACAAAAAATGATAATAGAAGTAGTCGACAATTAATTACATTGTCGACAATTCTTGCCAGACACTTTTTTTCCAATAAAGTGAGGCATCGCTACATATATAATCTCTACAAAGAGTCACTCATGCGCAATAACGTCGCCGTCTCGAGCAGTAACTACAAGTACCAAAAACATTTAAAGACAACAGTCGAACAGAACAGAGTCAGACTTGATTAACATTCAAGCCAATACACTTTTGTTGTGTTAGAATATTAACATGTATCACTGAATATGTAGTCATGATTGCATAAGTTTTCCAGTTATATTGTTTTATTATTTAAACATAACATCATTATGTTCATAATCACATTACTAATTTAGTTCTTCTAAATGCACTTAATATTTATCCATGTATTTGAATGTGTCAGAACCAGATCAGACGCCGGACGCAGACGCTTAACGTTTTCACACAAGAATTATTTTACAGGAATGGGGCAGTCATGTGTGTGAACACAAACGCTGGTGATTAGGCGATCACTGGGCGGAAGAAGGGAGACAGAAGTCTGGCGCAGAAAAACAGGAAGCCGGAGAAACACGAGATCGATACCAGATGCACGAGCAGATACCGGACTGACGGGATCAATACCGGACAGGACGGGACAGAGAATATCGATACCAGATACACGAGCAGAAACTGGACGGACAGGATTGAAACCGGACAGGACGGGACAGACAGCATCCATACCGGATACTGGAGAAAGATATCTGACAGGACAAGCTAGACGAGATCGATACTGGATACTGGAGCAAGATATCAGACAGGACGGGAAAGATACCAGATACTGTAGACTTGAGTCAGATATCAGACAGGACTAGACGGACGGGATTGATATCGGATACTGGCGCAAGATATCGGATAGGATGAGACAGGCGGGATCGATACCAGATACTGGAAACTGGAGTCAGATATCAGACAGGACGAGACAGACAGGGTCGATAGCTGATGCACGAGACGGGAGTCAGATATCAGACAGGACGAGACAGATGGGATCGATACCGGACAGAGTCAAAATACATGTCTTGTGGGTCAAGAGGTTCGTTGACGGACTGACAAGATGTAAATGAGAGCACTGAGTTTAAATAGGAGGGAAGCCAATCAAGCAAAGAGCCGCAGCTGGTGCCAAACGGGCGGGGCCAAGTGAGGAAAATGGGCAACCGTGACAGAATGAAGTATTTACTTGTTGTATCAATGTGCCTATGAATTCAGTACTTTCCCACCAATGTTTCTAAGTGATGTTCTGAGAAGTCTGCCCTAAATGCTTGGTTGGAATTCTAAAAGTTGAATTGAAAATATGACGGGACACGGATTGTCTACGCCAACATTTGATGACCCGGACACTAACACTTTGGTGACCCTGGCATATTACATGCATTTTACATTTGATATGCGTAGAGTTCGCTATAGAAGAAACCTTGAACAGTATGCCAGAATCGGATGTCATCCGAAAGGATTTTCCTACAATCTCTTGCCTGTGGCCCAGGGATTTTGATTAATATTTTGTTTGTAGAATACGAGTTAAATGGTTTCTCCTACAATTAGGGCAGACAATTTGAGAGTTGGTATCGACGTTGTGAGGAAATCCTCAGGGTTGACTTCTGTTTTACGTTTTTCACACAAATACATTCTAATGGACGGGTATCAAAGTCAAACAGATGGAAGTTGAGTTCCAGGCTTGATCAAATTTTGACTTTTTTTTAAAAAGTGAGTCTAGTGCAGTGGTTGGCAACAGTTTCTGTACAGTACCACAAACCGGTTTAATGTCTGACTATATTCTCCCTTCCCGGCCCGATAATTACGTTAATAATAGTAACAATAACTATATTAATAACTCCAAATCAACTGTGCAATAACTGGGCCAGTGTTTTTCAATCTTTTTTTTGAGCCAAGACGGTCTTTTATTCATTAAATATAACAAAGCACACATCCTTCAAAATTGTTTAAAAATCAACCCCTAGCACTACTTTCACATAGTTGTTTTTTTTGCTTAAATAATCATAGTTCTTGAATTGACAGTATTGTTTTTTTTTTAGCTTAAATTGACAGTATCCTTTTTTTTCCAATCTTTTGTGGTGACCTTGACTCACAAAATAATACATAATTGTTGTTTTTCTGTGCAAACTTCAACATTTGATAAAAAGAAAGGGCTCAGTGGAAGGCTTTTAGTGCAGGTTGAAGTTCCTTATATAAAGGCTTTTTCCCTGTTGTCCTTCAAAATCCATTGATGCTTCTCTCCTTGTTTTGAGTGTCTACTTAAGTTTAAACTTAGCATTTTTATTTCAAATAAAATAAGTTGTTGAATGTATTTCCCTGTGCTACCTCATGAGCATAGGCTTAGTAAATGAAAGGAATTGGAAAATTGCAATCTGCTGTAGGGCTGCACGATTTAGGGGAAAAACAACCTTATTGCGATTTTTCAGACCTGTATTGCAATTTCGATGCGATTTTCGATTTTAAAAGGAAAGTGCATTTTCTGTGCTTGTTTTTTTCTGAGAACTGAACGCTTGTATGCATGACTTACCAGTACATACAGTACACTCTTCCATGAGTGGGGTCGATAATTAGTAGGGAAAAAAAATACAAATACTAAAGGCATTTTTTCATACACATGGTTTATGAAGAATACCTGGAATATAACAGTATTGCAACTTTTTTTTTAAAGAGCAACCCATGGAGTCATTTTTGATCCCACTTATGCATCCAAGGGTTAATACTAGTGACATGCTTTAACCCGCCCGCGAGCCGTCAGACTGTTGAGAAGCAAAGAGGTGTCTGTATGATGTCACCAGTCACTCACTGGTCCTACGGAGTCTCCAAACAGCCACTTTTGGAAACAACTAGACATACCCTTCTAAAAATGTGCAAATACTAATGTTTAGTTTTTCAGATTGTGATGAAATTTGACCTGGGATCCAGGAAATGCTTCATGCATTTGTCCCGTTTTCCAGTTAAGAAGGCCCCGCTACACTCATCTTGTATGTGAAAATAATAAAAAATAATAATGAATTCAGGCGAGATGAAAGCCTACTATATCTATGTGTTCCAACTTTCATTGCAAATGTCAATAGCCCTTAGTTATTATTTCAGTTTGGGACAAAACGTCAGAGTGCTACCTATGAAAAGAAGCCAACACCATCCATATTCTCCAAACGGTTTCAGCAACAGCATTCAATTTACTTAGGGTACGTCTTGGATTGGTATTTTAGGAGAATTTTACAGGATTATTAGGAGGTCAAATTTACAGCGTCCTCTTCTGGGGAGCTTTCTTAGGATTTGCAATCTATTAATCCTTGGAAAAAAAACGAGTTAGGCGATAATCACATCGCAATGTCGATTAGATTTCAGTTAATCATGTAGCCCTCCCTAATCTGCTGCCACCTACTGATATTGATGATTGTTACGGTTACTCGACCGATGACTTGGAAAAAATCAGGGATACTAAAAACATTGACATGCTTTTTTTGTAAAGAGAAAATTTGTCAATTTCTCGCTGCACACTAGACAAGGTCTCACAGCACACTAATATGCCCAGGCAAACTGGTTGAAAAACACAGCACTAGACCACCATGGATTTAGATTACATTGGAAAAGGCATTAGATCTTATCACATATTTTTTTTTCCTCAAACTACCACACTGTATCAAGTTGTTTTGGCTGACTCTTTTCCATAATGCTAACAATGTGTACTGCTTCTATTACGTTGTACAACAGGGCACCATGAGTAGAAATAGTCTGACAATGAGATAAAATCGAATGCCTTTTCCTATCGTCTGCAACCTAAAGGCCGAGTAGTTAGCATTCAGTCTGTGATTTTTGAACTGTGCACTGCAGCGGTTGGATTGTGTACTAGATTTCACAGCCTCCTTATTCTTTGGCCTTTTGGCTTTGATGCCAGGTCCTTAGCTTGGCCTTGAAGCTAGGTCCTTAGCTTGGCCTTGCTTTGATGCTAGGTCCTTAGCTTGGCCTTTGATTTTTGCATTCCGGAGATGGAATAAGAGCTTGCTCTGTCCACTCCACGCATCGGCCCGGTATTGCAGTACCTCCGGGAACGGTGCATTCGCAATGATCGCAGCAAGGCTTAAGGGCTAGGACCTTAGCTTGGCCTTTTGGCTGAGAGTAAGTGTCCCGGCTCCTAGGCTTTGTAGCGTATTATGAACTGACCGATAACGGATAATGGATAATGAATAACGAAGATAGATCAATAACCCTTAAAAACCCCAAATCTGAATTAATTGAGGAGATCATGTGCGCAGTTGAATATATTGCTGATTTTGCTATCCGGAGATGGAATAAGAGCTTGCTCTGTCCACTCCACGCATCGGCCCGGTATTGCAGTACCTCCGGGAACGGTGCATTCGCAATGATCGCAGCAAGGCTTTAAGGCTAGGACCTTAGCTTGGCCTATTGGCTAAGAGTAAAAGTCCCAGCTCCTAGGCTTTGAAGCGTATTATGAACTGACCGATAACGGATAATGAATAAAGAAGATAGAACAATAACCCTAAAAAAATCTCCCCCCCCCCCCCTTTTTGAGGTTGCAATTGTGAATCTTACAGCGTGGCCCGGGATAAACTTGTTACTGCGTCACAATATTTACGGGCGCCCGGGGCTTATACATGGGTGCGGCTTGTATAAGTATTAAAGTGCCAGATAACTCCAAAAGTGTTGGGTGCGGCTTATAGTCAGGTGCGCTCTATAGTCCGGAATTTACGGTACTTGATATAATGTGCAAATAAATGTCTATATTCACGAATTGATACTGTACAGGCCGAAAAAAAGGCGTTTTTTTCTTTGTCTTTCGAATACCGGTTTACGACTTGATGGTTGCAGACAAGTAGTCTAGTGGACCAATTGAAGCTACTTAAAAGCAAACAAATACATTTTAATATGATCAGAACAAACTAAATAGTGCATTTTTTCTTTTGGCTCTGGCAGGATTCTTCAATTATCAACAGTCGCAAAAGGAAAATTCACTTGATATAAAAATCCCAATTCCATGAAGAGATATCCCTCCGTTGTTGCAGTGAAGTGCTATGTCAAACTTCCTTGTCTTAGCTTTCGAAGGGGGGTGTCGTTTGACTCCGCCTGCCTCGCATTTGTGTGTTGAATTATTTTTTAAGGGTTCACTTGACAGGGATCGCGCACCTATTTAATGGCCAAATTCAAACACTTTTCAAGCACTAAATTGGTTAAAATTGATTGGAAATTGTGAATTTATTCGGCATTTTATAATGTATTCATAACACTAAAGAGTTTATTTTATTGCTTTGCACTTTCATGGATTTTGTGCTGTTGTTTGACTTTAAATCTGTTTAGTGTGTAAAAATTGTTTCCCATTTGACAATTTTTTTGTAGATCTATGAATATATTAATTTGTATTTCATGTGTTTTTCAGGGATCCTCTGCAAAGCACGTGAAATCACTTATCACTAAATAATTTGGTACATAATGTTTTATTATTATTGAGAATATATCAGGAAGAAGACAAATCTGAGTAACCATTTGGAAGCCGAAAGAGCAGGCTCTTTTCAGTAAGCTGGGCCAAAAGAGTAGGTTCTAAATAGAGCTGTCCTTTTGTGTGCAACCAGTAGAGAGTGGTGATGCTTCACATGTCAACACCATAATGACAAGGCACCAGAGTAGGCGTGTCGGCGTCATTTTCATGCACTGTAAAAAAAAAACCTTCGTTTATTGCTCGCTCTCTGGTCAGACTGCCCCAAAACATGGCAATGGCAAGAATATTAAGCATTTTCAAGCAGTCCACCCAAAATGCAAACATTTTCCTGACCTCGAAAACACAACATTAAAAGAAGAACTCTGACTTGAGGTCCTGCTTGCTTCACTTGTCTACATGTCCTAGTTAATGCTTATAATCTGCGCTTAATGCACTGTGTGAAGGCTATATTCAAACAAAAGCTCCCAGAGAATGCTACTGCCCCCTAAAGTAGTGGAGGTCCAATTGCACTTTATTCTGGGAACTTAAAAAAAAAAAAAAGTTTATTGAAATCAAATTTGCCCGCGTCCCCCTTAAATTAGCCTCCCGCCAGCTTAGGGGGCCCAACCCACTATTTGAGAACCCCTGCGTTAGTCCAAAGACAGCATTCTGATTAATAAAGTGTTGCGAGACAAATTAGCTGAGGTTTCAGTGTAGAAAAATAAAGGATGTTAGTAAACACTGTTATTTTCAGTCAAAGCGCATGCATTTACATCACATGCGCAACAATTATCATAGTATTTTATCTGGGTGCATTTACCTTTGCCGCTTATTCCAATATTTGGGAATAGCCAAAGCTCCTGTGGTAAGAAGGAGGGGGATGATAAAAAAAACACTGTGTTTATGTGGTTATTGCTGTAACTGCACACTTTGAATGTCACACCAAGAATACTCCCGGCATTTAAAAAAAAAAAAATCACATTCTTGGAATTTTATCTGCATGGAGCATATGTGCACTTGCTTTCCTTCCCGCGTTCATTTTGAAATTGAGGCGGGAAGAATGTGAAAGGGCGGGAGGGAAGTGAGGGGGAAGACGCCGTCTGGGATTTATTGTACTGGGAGGGTCTCTGGATTCCAGGCCAACGGCTTTTTGAAACGCGCGGATGTTTCATTTACAAACACTCACGTGAATACCGACAGTCATCAATAATACAAGAGATTGCAGCTCATTCGCTCTCCCATACAGTAAAATTTGATCTGTTAGTTGTGTGGTGGTTAGCACTCAAAGATATTCAGGGCTCCCCCAGGATTTTTACATTAAAATTTTACACTTTTAAAGACCGTTTACAGACTACATCCAGCGGGAAAGGTATAGCATACCCGCCGGCTGTGGTCTGGTTTGCAAGGGTGGCCAGACTGCGCTGGCACCAAGATGGTAGTGGCCCCCGACCTGGCTGCAGCCAGGCCAAAAATAAGGGTGGGACTGAGGTGGCCATGAGCAAGACTGTGTAAGAGTCGGGTACGCACACGAATGCCACCATTGTCCCTGCCGTACCAGTGGCCCCCCATCGTGACGGGTTTCAGACGTCACTTGGGCAACCTTGTGATGGAGGTCCGCGCCCAAGTGCCACGACAGCTGATGCCACAAAGGGATCGGGCATCAGCTGGGCCACCCCTCTCTCTCATTCCCTTGTAGAGCCAGAACCCAGTTGTATTTTAAATAACTCAACCACAAGGCATTAAACCTATTCTTTCCAGTCGCAAAGTTACTCCGATGACAACAGCGGGTTAGGGGCCGACTGTGCGTAAAGATCTAACGTAATGCTGCATTTTAGAAAATGCGGCAATCTAGATTTTCTTACTGACGCATTGCATTTATTGGTCAAAGATCTATTAAGCCAGAGAAAACGAAAAATAATTTTACGACACATTCTTTTGTTAGTTTACTTATTATACAGTTATTAACTCCATCACACAGCTAAAACAGGGACACATTAAGATATTTGAGAGTTAAATTTAAGACTTGTAAGCAAAATGTAAGACCTTTTCATTGCCTTAATTTGCGGTTATCAAATTTAAGACTTTTTCAAGTCTGTAAGACCTTAGGGCAGGGGTCGGGAACCTTTTTAACTCAAAGAGCCATAAAAGCAAAAAATATTAATTTTATTTTGGGAAAGAGCCACACCATATATTATGAGACAAATTTACTAAATTGCTAAACCCGCGCCCCAGACAAAAGCTTAGTCTTCAGCACATTTATTTTTGATGATTTGATAAAAATTATGAAAAGAGAATAATGCCAGAGCCCCTGTCCCAAATTCAACAAACAGACCACTTTAAACTTGTCTCTTTCTTGCAATTACTCAAGATCGGTTAAACTCCTTTTGACCCTTTTTTTCATACATATTGGTTTCAAAACCAGATGCAAGCATTTATTTTGTAAAAACGTCACAACATTCTGAGAATAGGGAGCCTTATGTGCTTACCTTTGGCGAGAGATGGGAGGGAATGCTTGTACTTTTTGCATAGCTCCACCCATCCCTCCCACTCACCCAATCAAATGACTAAGTTCTCTTCCGGTGTTTTGGCGTATTTACAGTTCTGTGGATTCATCATAAAGTATCTGAACACTGAACACAGATTATATAGTGAACTTTTAAATAAAGGATTCTTTAGCGTTGTACAGCCAAAACGAGTTTTTTCCCCCCTTTTTTTGTGTAACACCTTGACTGTAAATCGTAGTGAAAAACGTGCCCTATATATACTGCGAAGTGTTTCCTTTGCATTTAGCTTTGGTTTGGCTTTACGTGTACCTGAATAGGATAGACAATCCCGGTTTTGAACAAGATGGAGAAATTTTGCATGCAATCAAATTGGTCTCTGAGCCACAGATACTCATAGAAAGAGCCATATATGGCTCGCGAGCCATAGGTTCCCGACCCCTGCCTTAGGGGATACCGATATTTGTTCAAAAATATTTATAGTAATCCTTGGTTTTATCGCAGTTTGCTTATCATGGTTTTGCTACTCTGCTTATTTTCATCATGCATCTGCACTCGGATTGGCTAAACGATCACATCCAGCCCCCCTTTCTGCCTGTGTCCGCCTCTGCTAAAATGGAAGGCTGAGTGATTAGCTGTTACCATAACATTAGTTTGTTAATTTTAGCACTAATGACAGAGTTGTACACACTCCGTACTTTAAACATCTTAAGGGACCTACATTATGTATGTCCGAATCTTTTTCATTTTTAAGTTTTTCTAAAAAACGCCATAAAAGCACCAAAAGGCATTTTCTTAATCTAGGGCACTCTGGTCCTGGAGAGCCAGTTTCTCTTTAATGAGTCAGGTAATACAAACTATCAGCCCGTTAGCAAGATGGCAGGAGCTTGATAAAGATCCTGGTCATTGGAATCACCTGAATTAGAGCAGAGGAACCTCAAAAATTATGGAGGACGTTCGGTTCCCCAGGACCAGAGTTCCCAGGTCTGGCGTAATCCATGCAGTTGTGCAATTAAACGGCAAGATTATTTTCAAAATTACAATTAGTACAGAAGTTATTTGTAAAAGACAAAACTAAAACTAAAAACCCTTAATAAAGTACAATTCTTTTATTCGTTTGACAAAAACATATGCTTATAAATTGGGTTTGTTAAATTAATTAAGCTTTGTACAACAGGTTTTGACCATCGCGGGACTTTTTGGAACGCAACAATTGCAAAAAATGAGGGATTACTGTATTTTATATTTTGTGGCCCTTTTCTATTTTTTAAGGCAACAATAGGTAAAGTGGAACTTGAAATCTCATTTTTACACGCAGGAATACAAGCAGAAATAGGGGCGGCGCAACTCTTTAGCCAATCAGAAGGCAGAACATAATGCAGGGCGAAAATCCGCCAAGTAGCGAAACCGCAATACAGCACTACAGCAAGGGATAACCCAAGATGATCATTTTGATTGTAGCTGACCTGCATTGGCTTCCTGTTAGTTTAAAATGCCATTATAAAGGTCCTGTTGGCATTATATAAAAGTACACATGGACTTGCCTCCTCATATCTTTCAGATTTAATTTCCCCCTACGTTACTGGTCTGGAAATGCTGGTCAACTAATACAAAAGTCAAGAAGGTTTAAAGAATGTTCTCCATTCGGGCCCCGGTGCCGTCAAAGGCTCTGCCCTTTGAGATATTATCAACCACCTTGGTGGAAGTGTTTAAATCTAGGCTTAAAACACACTCGTATTCTATAGTTTATAAATGTTGTTGTCTTCAGGAAGCTCTCAACCAGACATTCTGTTATTAGCTATATTTCATGTTGATGATGTCTGTGTATTGTCTGTATGTACGTCCCTTTGAGACTTCTTGTGTTTAAGGACTGTACAAATAAACATGACTTGACAATAAATTACAATGTTGAATATTTTCACCAGACAAGTTTTTCCAACAGAGTGAGGCATCCTCTTCATGAATATAATCTGCTGAGCGTAAAGCATTTGGCCATAGGATTTGACACCACCGCCATGGAATATTTCATTGATTAAAAAAATACGTGCTGCGCAAAATGCTCAGGCAAGAATATATCAAACAACTAGATAAGTACTAATAATTGTTTTAATAATAAGCACCAGCTTTGAGTAAATTATGTTACACTCAATTTCGCAAATTTCTGGAGTGAGGATTTTAAATGATGAATGATTTATTTAATTTGATTAATTGCAATGCCCTAACATTATTGTTATTATGTAAAAAATGCACCACATAAGAGGACTTACTTGTCATCTCTTACAATGAGTTCATCAAAAGCCCTTGAAAGGCGTTTAAGCCTGCTGAGTCCGCTGGAGATAGACTCCAAATCTTTGTCGAACTTCCTGTTGTGAAAAACAAAAATCATAATTCAGGGTTTGTAGACTTTTTTTATGGCCAAATTCAAGTACTTTATAAGGAACCTTTCAAAGCCAATTTTTAAATTTCTCTAGTACCATTAAAATAGATCCGGTGTGAATCATGTATTTTGCAGATCCACAAATATATCTGCGATTCAAATATGTGATTTTTAATCTTACGTGTGCATATATCAAGACATATTATTTTAAGATCTTGAGTGAATCAGAAATATATTTGTGGATTAGATCAATATCTGTGTAAATATTTTTGAGACAAATCTCCCCCTATAAAATTATAGTAATATGGAGCTTACATTTTCAGTTGCAGGTAGTGATTCCTATCAAATATCATCACTGCGAAACGCTAACTTCATTTTTTGCATGGCCCATAATAAAGTGTACATAATCGATACATAATCCTTGCACTAATACATATTCTATCGTGCCTTGTTCATGTGTACCATGCACCTGTCCTCTTGGGTGCAACCTGTAAGAAGCGATGACACTTTATAGTACAATGCTATTCAAACAAATGCCAGCTTCTGTTCTGCACAAATGAAGAAGAAAGGCAACGGCAAAGGGAAGCCACCAGAGAGCAGTGTCAGCGTCATTTGTAAGCAGACTTGCTGAGAAACATGGCAACATTTCAAGCATTTACAATTAATTCACCCAAAAGACAAGCACTTTTCAATCCTTGAAAAAACATTAAAATTGAGGAATTTAAGGATTTTGAGCACCTGTAGAAAGCCTGTACAATGCATGTTTTCCTTTATGTAGAAAGAGAAGAATCCACAAGACTTACAGTCTTCGGTTCTCCATGTTGGGAGAAGCAAAGGGGCTTCGAAGAGCCGCCATGCGAACCAGTTGCCTTCTCCCCCCTCCATGCTTTACCCCAAGGCCTGTATCGGGGGTCCTCCTCCCTCTGGAGCCTGGTGTGCGTCGAGACTTGGCGGCGGACCCTGAGTTGCGTTTTGGGGTACGAGCTGTCGGGGAGACTGACTCATCCTCCTCACAGATACGACCAGGCGTAGTCACCAAGCACTGGTCGCGAGAGAACTCCCTGCTCCTCTGCAACTTCTGAACGGAAACAAAAAGGAAAGATTGCAGAATCAGACACCATATTCCAGACGATACACTAAAGGTCAACCAATTATCGGGGGGGCCGCTTATTGTCACCAATATTTGGGAATTTGACTGATATCGGTATCAGTATTTTTATTTATTAGACGGGCTGATCATTAAGTCACAGATGCAGCCAAGACTCTCCCTATGTTACTCCTACCTTCCTCCTTTCTCCTCCCTACCCACCCCGCGCCTTCTGATTGGACAAGCGACCGGGTGCGGAGACACTGAAGCAGGAACAATAATGCTATAGCAGCAGCTCTGTCAACTCGTCCTGACATTCCAGTGTCTGTGATAGAAAAGCGGGTTTGCGATTAAGAGATAGCGTAAAAAGTGTAGTTTACTTGTTTTAGAGAGGCACAATCAGGTGGAGACTGACCTATTAGATCTAGTCATAACATTAGTTTGTCACTAAACTGTGTGTGTTTGTGATTGAGAGAGAGCATAAAAAGCATGCTAAAGTGGAAGGCTGAGTGATTAGCTGTTACCATAACATTAGTTTGTTAATCTAGCTCTAAAACAGGAGTTCCCACTCTTTTCAATTTGCCGGCTCCGTTGAAATTTTGATGCTCTTTTTGTTTTAAGTTCATTTAACTCATGTTGGTTGTACTGACATTTGTAAATGGTCTCGGAGAGCTATTAAAGGTTTATTTAAATTTAAAACAAATTCTTTTTTTTGCCTTATTAAAAAAAATGCCAATGTTTAAACATTTACAACACATGCACTGTATATTGTCTCATAATATCGGCCTCCACTTAATACTAATAATCGGTATCTGCAATGAAAAACACATTTTGGTCGATCCCTAGTAGGTACCTGATACATCCCGGTGATGGAATTTCGAGCTGTGCGGGTTAGCTCGTGCACGGCGCTGGTTTTGGGCTCTTTAGCAGCATCTGCGCCAGCATCTTCAGGGAAAGAGTTGGCCTGGACGGTACGCAGCGGGAGACGTTTGCGCAGGGACATGCGGAATGAATTTAAGGAGGACGAGGAGCGCATCTTGCGAAAGCGATCAGCGGCTTCCGGGGAACTCTCAGCGCAGTCTGAATCGTCCAGAGTGGTGTGTGCATGCCACACCCTGACGACTGCTCTACCCACTCCATCCATCACAGAAGACGATAGCATCGTAACAATGCAGGAAGACGGTTTAGTGCTGTAAGGCAGCTACAAGTCGCACCAACCAAATAATGCATTATTAAGAAGGAAAAAACATGTATAAGTCGCATCAGAGTATTAGTCGCATTTTTGGGGTAAATTCGATAACACCCAAAACATGCATGTCATTTTGAAAGGCAATTCAGAATAAATGGGAGCAACGGGCTGAATTAAGTTTGTACGGTATACAAACGTTACATGATAGACATGCCTGTTAATTTCAGTAACGGTGTAACATTTTAAGAGTTATTCACAAAACTCTAGCTTAAATAACATGCATACCAAACATTACTTTTACTCCAAATCACTACATCCAATGAAATCTGCATCCTCCGTCTAAATGTCCAGTGTTTCCCCTTGAATTTTGTGAGACCACAGTGGGTGGACAGTCTCAGAAGGTTCTGGGGGTGCTTACACAAAACCAACTACAGGAAAGGCTAAATAGGAACTTTTATGCCAGCCCAATGACATGGTAGGTATCTGGGGCATGTTGAAACCAAAGGCTAATAAGAGACCCGCCCCAAAAATACCTATGGACACCTCTTAAATCAATGGTATACATTTTTAAAATCATATCTTACATCATTATAACAATCATTTGTTAATCCATCAGAGTATATACCGTATTTGACAGTTTTCTGAGAAGTTTTTCTCATCACATCCTTTTCATCCTTACTCTCTAACAACATAAAATGTACATAAACACTGAATTTCACCTCATGCAGATATTTCCGCTACATACACACTCACATACAAGTAAGATTTACAAGTATAAAATAAAATACTAAAATCAGGGGTTGAGCTTGTATGCACATATTTGGTTGTGCGTCACCCGTAATAAATGGTCGACAGCGTGTGTGGGGACCAGGGGGGCGCGGCTTATACTAAACTCAATCAATTGGACGAATGTAAACACAAAATTGAAGGTAAAAGTGAGCTAAAAAAATTCACAATTATTTTTGCAATACCTTTTTTTTTCTTTGGAAAAAAAAACCAAAACAAAAACAGAGAGTCTTGGACAGTACCCAGAAAAAGAGAAGGAGATCTTGTAGTTGTTTGGAGGCAAGGGACAAACGGATGTGGAGTGTCTTGGCAAAGTGTTCGTTTGCAAGTTCTCAAATTGCACAAGCCAAGAAATATTAAGGGTTCACTGCTACTGTCGGTTGATGTACACTTTTTCTTCATCTTTCTTTTATTTTTTTAATGATGTGGCTATTTTAAAGCACTTTAGGTTATTGGCTTCCATCTTTCTATACACTTCTTTTTGCCCCCAGTAATCCTGACAAATAAGTAAAAGTGCTTCACCAATAAAATCTCCCACCTGGCAAATTGAAGAACTGTTGGGTAATACTCGTTCCTTTATGAAAGTTACTATTGTGGGGAGTGTCTTCAGACAGTCTGAAATGTTACTTCGCCACCCAATTAGGAAATAATTGTATGTTTTGCACCAATAACGCTTTAATAATAGCAATCTTTTGAAACTAAAGCGTTATGTATTATTGAAACGTTTGCCTACCTCATTCAGACAACAATTGCTCAACAAACAATGGACAACAAGCTATATGAGGGAACAAGGGATTTTCAAACACGACCAGCGCCCCTAAACGCAACGGTAGTTTCAAGATGTTCACGCACCAAAAAGCGTCAAGTCTTTCATTGTTAACTTTCATATTAACTATATAAAAGTGGTAGGAAAAAAAGAAGTATTCTTTGGTGACCAGTGTATTAGGTTTGTCTTACCTCAAAAGAAACACTTGATGGTTGCAACGTTCGACGACAAGATTCCTCTGTTTGAATTTGGCGGCGGAGAAGGAGCTCCCAGACTGGTGGTGACGTGTCGTTTACGAACGAAATGACTCTTCAAGCCGGCTCTTGAAGTGAACTACGGGAGCCGGCTCCCCATCAATAAAGAGACGACTGCCTTCAAAACATTATCTCCCTCTATTTCTTTTTCTCCCTTTCTTTTACTTTTGCACCTCTTCTCTCTCTCTGTCTCTCTTTTGCTCTCTCTCCCTCTTTTACAATTTGTCTCTGTCTTTCTTTTTCCCATTCTTCCACTTTGGCCCTCGAGCCTACTTCTATTTCCTTCTTCCTCTCTCTTTCTTGCTGTTTTTTTAAAATGTCTTTATTTATCTTTCACTTTCTCTTTTTCTCTCTGTCATTCCCTCTCTCCTTCTTTGTTGCTCTCTCTCTATCTTTGTCATTCTTCTCTCTTTCCTTTTCCTACCTCTCTTTTCTCTCTCTTTTCTCTTTCACCTACTCTCTTTCTTTCTTTTTTTCTTTCTTTCTCTCTTTCTATATTTCATTCTCTTGGTCTTTCTTCCCCCCCTCTCTCTCTCTCTCTTTCGCCCTTTCTCCCTCTTTCACTCTCTCTCCAAGGCCTCTATGACTGTTCAATATGATTAGTGTCATTTTAGTTGTTTGCGTGTTATAAACAATTTGAAAGTAAGAGTTCACTGTATATAGAAACATTAAAGGCAATCATAATAAAATAGCACAATACATTTTCAAAAAAAATGATGATTTGGTGCAAATGTTTTCATTATTTTTGCTAACGTGTGATTACAAACATAAAAATTAAAGAAGCCTTGAGTCGGCTCTTTTCAGTGAACCGAGCTTAAAAAGCCTGTTCTCCCAAAAGAGCCGGAATTCCCATCAGTTTGTTGTGTGACGTCATAGATATGCCACACCCCTCACGTCGTTGTTGGCCTACAACAGGACTAAATCAATTTCTTTCATTTTTCCCCCCAAATTGAATGTATCATTCTTGTATTTAGGTGTCTTTAGAGTAATACTGGACGTGAAATATTTAAAGAAAAATATTTTATTTGGTTTTGCTTGCACCATAATAGCATCTTACGGCGCCTGATAATATATACTTGGATCACTTATTTCCAAATTATTATTAATATTTTTTATTTATTTTTTCAATTCTATGATGGCAAGATCATGAAGTAACTGAATTTAATAACATCAGAACAACTTGATAAACAGTATTTCGTAAAATAAGCAGCAGATGTCACTAGCGGCATTGTTGTAGTAGGCTTTTAATACAACATCTGTTGAATCACAATGTGAAAAAATTAACATCCAGTAGAATATTCTTTCTTTGTGGGTTATGTAAGCAAAACTATTTGTTAACTGCGTTATTTGACTAGTTTGCTTTATTTGTTTCTCTCAATTGGATTTGCGGATAATCAATGATTTAACATTCGTACTACTCGGTTCATATAAATCCGCGAAATGAATACTGGAAAGTATACAAATGACCTACATGTTTATTCATTGCTATTTTATTTAGAAATAAAAAAACATACAGCTTAATATTACTGATTTTGGAAAACGCTTTCGTCAATTTCATACTCCACATAAATCACCCCCCCCCCTTTAAAGTCTTCATTACATGTTTCCCCTGAAGTTCCATGTCTAATCTCGTTGCATGTAATGTTTACTACGTTGTTATTAATGACAAAGACTATTCAATTCAGTAATAATTACTTTCATGCAGCAGCAGATTAAAATAGGTTAACTCGTCGTTTAGTTTTAGATAGTTTTTTCTTTTTTCTTTTTTTTAAATTGAGTTTTTGTTTTTAGCTTTATTTTTTTCCATTAAATATGTGCTTTTGGTCAGTTTCATTGTTTTATACTTATTTTTGTGTTCAAAATTTTAGGCACAATGCCGGACAGTCGCTTGCGATTTAGGATCTGCTCCGACTCATCTTGCTTTACACTGGCAAAAACAGCAACCAGATGATGAAGGTGCTGTACCTAAGTCAGATCAGGAGGTTTATCCTGCTGTAATAATCTATGGAAACCAGTACTATCTGTTTCATTATGGGAAGCAGAAAGCTGCCCCCAAAAATGGGCAGGATATGGATGGAAGCCACCAGGCTGTACTCGTCCAAAACACACAACAGAAAGTGGTGCCTTGGCGTCACTGGTGCTTAAGGGATCCATGCAATCTTTTTTTCAATTCAGCTTAACCCTTATTTAAAAAAACATACATGAAAAACATTTGGCATTAAAAAGCAGTAGATGTTATTGGCACTCTAGAAAATACTTGGGGTGGGCAGATCGATCGAAATATCGATATTGTGGATACTAAGCAAGTACTTGGATCGGCTCAGTACTATTGTCCAGGGATCGGTAATATGTTCCTTCGCCGCTTCTCAATGTAGATAGCACACCCCTTCTCTCTCTCACTCAACACCTCAGCCACTCTTAGTGTATGGCTGAGTCTGTGACTGATAGGCAAACTTTTGCACCTATTCCTACCTAGCCGGATGTTGCATTCCTCCTGTCAGCCAGAAGAGATGGCGAAATTTATGCACACATCCCAACTGGAAGGAAAAAAATGACAGAAGCAAACAGATTGCACAGCACAGTGTGGACATGTTTTATCAGACAGGGCCATGCCAGGTGTAATTTGTGTGGTTAAGTAGTTAAGTGGTCTGCTACTGGGGCAACACCACTAATTTACACAAAATCATGAAAAAAAAGCGTACCCTACAGAGTCCAACAAACTGCCATCATAAATCTAAATATGTTACTATTCTTGAACCAAAACCTTTAAATCAGTTGTAACTATGGCATTCGAGCCAATGAGAGACAATCAATGCTTTATTTGCATTTCTGAAAGTGATTTTCAAAATAATGTGCAATGGAGCACATTTTCTAATTCTCTTTTTGATTTGTTCTGTATTTGTGTTGCATTGTTGCTTTTTTTGGTTTTATTCTTTTGTCATTTGTTCTCAAACAGCTATAATATAAATATTTATATTACTGTATTTTCTGCACTATAAGTCGCAGTTTTTTAATTGTTTGCTTGTGAATGCGACTTGTAACAACGCGCGACGTATATGTAGAATTATCAACACATTTTTATTACCAGTACTGTACATTCCTTCTTATTTTATTTTGACACTAAACTGCAAGAAAGAGCTCTAGGCCTGTGTTGATAATTTCCAACTTACCTTTGCTGACAACTTTCAATCCGAAAGAAGGAAGCGGCTTATTGTTCTGAGTTGGAGGAGTTATTTACAGGTAAAAGTGACGAAGAGGATGAATATTTCATTGGATTTAGTGATTTGGAGCGAAGCTGATGGTTTGGTAAGCATGTTTGTTATGCCACAGTGATCTAAATAACTCTTAATATGTTATGTCATTACTGAATAACGTGCCTAAGATACGCACATACACGTAACGTAAGGATACCGTGTTTTTTATCTAATTTATATTTTAAATGGCATTTTAAGATGCCATACATGCTTTTGGTGTTCCATTTTATCAAATGAATTTTCCCCCAAAAATGTTACTTATCCTGCAGTGCGTCTTAAACATGGTTTATCCGTCTTAATTATGCATTTTTTGGCTGGTGAGACTCATACTCCACAGAGACTTAAAGTCTAGAAAATATGGTAACTTTTGATACTGTCAAATTTTGCAATGGAGTTATTTGTTAACTAATGAAACATTTTTAGTGCCTAAAATCCTTGTGCTGTGTTTATCATAAGTATAAACTAACTCAATGGAAGATGGGTTCAACCTTTCAATGACTAGGCGTTTTTTTAATGGAGAAAAGTCTTAGTCTAACATATTTAACAGTAGTGCTGGTGAGTATGAAAAAAAAAATCTTCCGGTAACACCATACAGATTTTATTTTATGAGTGTATGTCAGTGTGAGCTTGGCCTTGAACATTGAGGTTTAGCTTTCTGTCTCATTATAAGTAAATGTATAACACCATTTTAACAAGTTTGTGTCTTTGAGTCAGGGGTTGAAGGTTAGGCATACACACACACTTGGTTAGATTTGAACTTAAAATACAAAGAAAACATAATAATGCACTCTGGGTGTAATGATGAACGTAATAACATTAATCCAGCTGTCTAGGTGTCACAATAACAAATCCAGTTTAAAACGCACAATAAGATGTTATGCTAACTGGAGCTTTAGCTAGCTGGTTTAGCATGCATGATGGAGGTAACCATTTTTAAAGCAGTCTTGTTGCAATATAAGCCGTCCTTGCTGCCCTTGGGACACTTAAATAACTGTCTCTCTTATAGCATAAGTGCTAAACTAGCCGGCTGAAGACATGAATGTAAACTTCATGTATCACTCACTTGCAGCACTGTTTGGAAAGAAAAAAATCGGTGTTAGAGTTAAGATTACTGCTGTAAGATGTACAAAAGTCTTTAAACGCTTGTGTCTGACATCCTACCTGGACGATCCTCTTCCAGCGTGAAAGGATTGCGAGAAACGCTGTAAGGCATACCACAACCACACCGGCGATGATGGGCATCAGTGGAAACTTAACCGTCTTCTCTATGAATGAAATAGAACAGAATAGAATTGAATATCATTATAACGAGTGATATGCACAAGTCAAGTCATGTTTGTTTGTACAGCCCTTAACCACATGAAGTCTCAAAGGGCTGTACAGGCTACAGACTACCATTGTACCAACCCCTAAAATAAAACCCCTATGAGGGCAAGGAAAAACTCAAAAACCTCAGCATGAGGAAATGAAGAAACATTGACAAGGGGTTGCATATGAAATAATTCCTCATCGCAGTTGACCAGGCTCACAACAAACTTAAAAAGTGCCATTCTGATGGTGCAAACAAATCTACAAGTTAAATAACCACAGTAATAAAAAGTTAAGGGTAATAATACAAAAATAAGTAATATTAAATGAAAATGAACAAATACAAAAATAATGAATTAAGCCACCTCCTGTCATTGTTGCACATCCCCCGTCTAAACATTTTACAACATTGATAGTGAGGGTCTGCCTCAGAAGGACCAAATTCAGCTACTGGCCTGCCCGGGCAGAGTTTGCCTTTTCGCCCGTGCCTGCATGGGATTTCCTCCAAGTAATTCTGTTTCCTTCCACATTCCAGAAACATGCTTGGCTGGTTGATTGGCAGTTCCAAATTGTCCCTAAGTATGAGTGAGTATGTAAACAGTCAATCTGAATGCCCTTTGATTGGCTGGCAATCAGTTCACAGTGTCCCTTTCCCACTGCCTGGAGATGACTTGGATGGACAACAGCGCCCCCTAGTTCTAGAGTTGATGGTCCTAGATCTTCTACCTGAGGGTAACAGTTTCAACAATTGATGTCTGGGGTAGACAATGTTGTGTTTTGCTGGTGGGCATGAACACCTGGCCCCAGTCTGTCTAGACAGACCATGGGCAAGCTGGCTCATGTTGAAGAAGCATAGTCAGTTTGAACATTACTTTATTTAGTATCAGAAGTACAGATGTAGTCACCAAGTCCATGTTGTGTGAAGGAGAGGGGATCTTGAGCCACACCAACTTCTAAACTCTGCACTCCAATATATATTGATTGTACCCTCTGCCTTCAGTGTGGGTGTTTCACCTGTTCTGGATTTGAATTCTTTGACAGTTGGAGACGTCAGAACTTAGATATGGAAGCCCTCGAACCCAGGTGGATACTGTGCGTTGTGAAGAAGATGGAAAATTGTAATTAGGAGTTTTTTTGGGAGGCTGAGTCAATATAACTCTGTCTGACTTCCTTTTCTCAGGCTTGCTTACCTCACCACACTGGAGTAGAGGTCTGACTTTGTCACAACATTTATTGTGAGGATACATCATGACTACAAGTGAAAATATACTTCAAAACTGTCCTTTACAATTTTTTGAGCTCTCTTTACACAGGGAGCTTTGTACGGTTCATGAATTGATGGGAGAGGGCAGTCCATAAATTTCTGTGCTGTGTTGATCATCTTCTGAAGTGCAGATCTCTTTGCATCTGTGCAGCTGGTGAACCATACACAGACGCAGTATGTAAGGATGGACTCAACACAGCATCTGTAAAAAGACACAAGCAGCTCTTGCCTGTTATCATTCTTTCTAAGCACCCTTAGAAAGTGAAGTCTTTGCCGGCTGCACTACACTGCCTGGTGTCCCACATCTTCCTTGTAGGCTGACACATTTACCTCAGAGATGAGCCCACCACCATGGTGTCATCCAGGAAGTTCACAAAGATGGTGCTGATGTGATCAGGGGTGCAGTAGTAAGTGTAGACGTTGTAGAGCAGGGAACTAAACTCACATCTTTGATGTGTGCCAATGTCTATGTTGATGGCCGTAGATGTGTGGTGACCACTCTCACCTTTTATGTTCGATCAGTCAAGAAGCTGTTAATCCATTTGCAAATATGGTATGGAATACCCAGGTCAAACAGTTTATTGAACAGTTTGTGGGGTATGACGGTGTTGAAAGCAGAACTATAATCCACGAAGAGCATTTGTACATGGTGTACTGTATATATAGACCACAAGCCAGTCAGTGACAGGGAGTCTCAACAGCAGAGCGGTCAAGGACCTGGACGACTCACCTGTGACTGTGACTAGGAAGTCTTTGCTCTTGACCCCGTAGACGGGTGAGTCAGCTGTGCAACGGTAGAGGCCCTCGTGCTTCCTCTTCTCCGCCTTGCTGGCGTACAGCTGGCTGGCGTAGCCGTCGTCGGTCACGGTGAAGCCCCCCGCCACGAGTTCGAGGGCGCTCCCATTGAGGGTCCACCACACGGTGATGGGCGGGTTGGATAAGGCGTCACAGCTCAGTACCAGTGGCGAGTCGTCCTCTACCATCACATCTTCCGATCCAAACAGGTCAGGAGCATCTGGGTGAAGCAATACTTTGATGAGTTGTCTCACGCAGTGTTGGGAGTAACGTGTAACTTGTTCCTGGAGCGCAAATATTCTCCTCGGTAATAAGCATTTTAGCGTGTTATTAATATACATTTGCATTGTTACAAAATGGTGCATTATGGGGGGGATGCAGGGGAAGCTCGTGTGTGTGTGTGGGGGGGGGGTCGTAGCTTATATAGGAAAATCAACCCAACGAAAAATCAATTTGATAAACGTAAACACAGAATTTATGGTAATAGTGTGCTGAATTTTGTTCTTTTTGTAGATAAAATTATCTTTGCAATAGACCATGCCTGGAGAAAAAAATACGTCTTGGATATTACACAAAAATTGAGGAGATCTTTGAGTGGCAAAACACTAGACTAAAAATGGAATGGATATGGAGTGTCTCGGCGTTGTTAGTGTGCAAGTTCTCAAGATTGCACATGCCAAGAAATAAAAAGGGGTTCATCATTTCTAGAGGGTGATGTATGTGGTGTCTTTTATTTGTTTTATTATGCGGCCATTTTTAAGCAGCTTTATGGGGTTGGCTTCAATGTGAGGATTTAGGGAAATTTGTAACTAGTTTCTTACAGAGTAACGTTCTGCTTCTGGGTGTCTCTAATTCGGAGGATACTAATTTATTTTTCCAGTAATGCGCCCGCACAGGTTATTGTGCAAAACAGCAATACCTAACTAATGTTTCAGTGTGGGCAAGGTGAGGAAAGAGATTAAGGGGCGTTTGCGTATGAGCCATTGATTATCACCATATTTATTATATAGCGTGATTTGGATATTGTTAAATTAGGTGTCTTGTAAGTCGAGAGATGTGGTTGCATTCAATGTTTAGCTATCGTGGTCAGCTATCATTGTGAAAATATGGTAATATCCCACGGTTATCCCTCGTGTCTAACGTACTCAAACCATTGGTTCTTATATATCATCATGGCGGCGCCCTGTTCGGCTGCGGCTGCATCGGCTTGCAACGGTTTTTTTACACGTCGGCCATAAGATCCAGTCTTCGACTCAGTTTTGATGGCGCACAAAGTCGGCTCGAACTGCAGATTAAGATACGATCGCATTTTTTTTGCTGGATATGCGATCATCCAGACATCAAGCGCTCGGTGTTTATTAGCCACGGACTGCTATGTCAACAAGACCCAGCGGCCTACAAAGCAGCGAAGCAGAGTGGCAAGACAGCGGCGTGACCGCCGAACGAGGACATCAAACGCTCGGTGCTACGACCACTCGACATCAAGCGCTCGGTGCTACGACCACTCGGGAGTGTTTATTAGCCACGGACTGCTATGTCAACAAGACCCAGCGGCCTACAAAACAGCGAAGCAGAGTGGCAAGACAGCGGCGTGACGAGGAAGCGGGCCGGGCTAACAGCTAGGCTAAAGGCTAACCCCTCTAACATCCATTTTGCTCTCCAACGTTCGCTCTCTGGACAATAAACTGGACCATTTAACAACTGGAAGTGGCATCAAACCGCGAGATGACGAACTGCTGCGCTAAAATTCTGACGAAGACATGGTTAATCTTATCTATCCCGGCTGACGTTCAAAGAACCTGTGCGGGTCAGATGTATCGACATTTCGTTCTATATACACGTGTACACAAATGACAATAAAGTAAATCTGAATCTGAATCTGAATCTGAATCTGAATTAGGTTAAAAAAAAACCTGCGTTATACACATAGCATAGCACTCAAGTTACATTTACTTGAGTACGTTTTGGGACATTTTGTACTTCTAGGAGTATATTTAAATCACTATACGTTTTACTTTTACCTAAGCAGATTTGTCAAAAGGAACCTACTCTTACTCTGCTACAGTAGGCTCCATTGAAGCCGTTACTTAAATCCTTAAAGCCTGCAATTGGCCGAAAAAGATGTGTCAATCATCAGTTGAATCGATCACTATTGGCTAAAGTTATTCAGAGGTCAAGGGGCGGATCCTTTTTATCATTTACAGGCTGGCATAGGCTTAAGCTGTAAAACAAAGCCTGCAATTGGCCAAAAAGATGTGTCAATCATCAGTTGAATCGATCACTATTGGCTAAAGTTATTCGGAGGTCAAGGGGCCGATCCTTTTTATCATTTACAGGCTGGCATTGGCTGAAGCGGCTAAACAAAGCCTGCAATTGGCCGAAAAAGATGAATGCGTATAGCACATGGTTGACGGCATACAGAAAGCATTTTTTTACTATTCTGTATTTGTAAATATTTTATTCTCCTGGATTTACTAAACTCACGGATATAAGAGGACCATGGCTGCACATGATTATTGAACACAACGACTTCGGTGAGCTACTTTGGCTATATATTTTCCCTGTATCTTGTTTCAGACTGAACTCGATGTTTCTGTGATAAGCGGTGCAGATAATGGATGGAATGGAGTGTCTATTTTTAAATTAAACTCAATTCCAAGTGTTTATTGTCATATGCACAGTAAAGTTGCGAGCGAAAATAGAAACTAAGGAATGGTTGGAATTTCTTGAATCCCAAGACTTTAACCTTCCGAATGATGGAACGATGCATTTGAGTGACATCGTACCGCATCCGCACGTGTTCTCGACACGTATTTGCGTCTTTGCAAGCTTTGGGAATGTTAAGGGGGTAATAAGTTTGACTGAACTATCTGACTGTTTTGTCGACGTTCCCATTGTAGCGCCTTATAATCCGGTGCGTCTTATGTATGTCAAATATAGGACCAAAAACTATTTTTTTCGAGGTGCGGCCTATTACCCGGTGCGCCTTATAGTGCGGAAAATACGGTATATATATATATATATAGAGAGAGTTTTGTAATCCACAGAGGGTTAAGCCAAACAAACAAACATACCTACATTTACATAGATGTATACATTTTGGTTGGATGGACTTGATGATTTGATAATATGATTGAATGCTTGTTTTAAATAAAAAAATAGAAAGTTGCTACAGTTACTCAGTATTTGAGTAGTTGTTTTTCACCAAGTACTTTTTTGAAACTTTTACTCAAGTAATTGTTTGGATGACAACTTTTACTTCTACTTGAGTCATATTTTTCTGAAGTAACAGTACTTATACTTGAGTAGAATTCATGGCTGCTTCACCCACCTGTGGTTATACACGGATAAACATGGTAAGCGTTTAGCGGTTGAGCTGAGGTGCATCCTCTCTGGTTTCAACTCACATGTAACGTTGAGTGTGACGGAAGCCTCAACACTGTCATTGGCACGTAGTCGGCAAGTAAAGGTGGCTCCGTTGTCGTGTTTAATGACCGGCGTGACGCACACAGCGCTGCGTCCTTTGAGGTTTCCCTGGTGGAGGGCCACCATAGCCCCGTTCCTCAACCACATCAGCTCTTCATCCTCGGCCGGGTTGTGACGACACACCAGCGACACGGTGTCGTCCAGCTCAGTCAGGATGACTCCTCCGGTGTCCATGTGAGGCATCGACTCGATCATGAGGCCTTGGGATGAGAGTTATGTTAGGGCAGTGTTTTTTTGACCTTTTTTGATCCAAGGTCAGTGTAGAAGAAAGATCGGCCATAAAAATCTAGCCCACGGGTATTAAAGCCTGACCCAGCCCGATCCCAACCTTCCAAAAACGTGATTTGCAGGACCTCGTTTGAAGCAAACCCAAAATTTCACATTTTATTTGGGAGAACTTAGGAAGAGAAGAGACGCTTTATGATAACAAATGAAATCCTGTCTTTTGTAACAAAATCAAAGTAAAACATGACTGTATAAACATTAACATCTTTTATACTTATGTGTGGGCATCTTGTCAGTTAAGTGGTTCGTGCATCAGCCCCACAGTGTGGAGGTTCAGGGTTCAATTCCAGCTCCCCATGTGGAGTTTGCATATTCACCCTGTGCCTGCACGGGTTTCCAGCCGGCCCTCCGGCTTCCTCAAAAGTTCCAAAAACATGCTTGGCAGGTTAATTGGTGACTCCAAATTGTCTGGTATGGATGGGCGGGTGAGTGGTTGTATGTCTCCTTGTGCCCTGCGACTTTCTGGCAACCAGTTCAATGAAATAGGTAATTACACTTCCAAGACTGGTTCATAGAGCCGGCTCATTTACGAACGACACATTGCTAATTTAGACTAAAGCCAAAAGCCTAGGTATAAAATGCATGGCCGAGTTTGAGACCTCTGGTTGAACTTTACAACAATATTTGGTTCTTAATGTCGTCTTAATGTAAACTAAAACACAGCATATCTTGTTTGGCACATGAAAACTCTATTATGTGGTAAAATTTGAGCACTTTTTTTAGGACTACAAGCAACTACCTAACCTTGGTTTCCTCTGATTAATCTTCAAGGTTACATTGTTCATTTAACACAATTTACTAAGTTATTTTACGGTATATTGTTTTTGTCTTCTATATAAATAAACATGACTTAACTTTTATTCACATGTTTGGTATCGGAGTAATCCAAAAGGATTCCAAAGTATTCCAGTTACATCACTCCCATTATTATTTGGATAACATTACTCAATACATTTTTCAACAGGTTATTAGTAACTGTATGGGATCAAATTTTTAAAGTAACCCTCCCAACCCTGCGTCCTGAAAACACTGGCTAAGGCTGACAAAAAGTATTCAACAGCATAATGTATAGGTGCAAAAGACAATATGACACACCATGTCGATTTTTCATCCACAGGCCGTGATCGTGTTTGTGTAATACTTACACAATGTGTGCGACGCACACAGCGCCAATACAAGGAAACAGTAGGATGCCATTTGATTCTTTTCCTGGTAAAATAAAAGGAAACAGTTACGGTTGAATCATCTCTTTATGTGATACTTTTGTCAATGTAAAAAGCGGGATCTTTATGGAGTCCTTTTGTCAACATAATAAGGAAAAAAAATATTGCGACCTAAATAATAAGTACAGTCCCTTGCAAGAGTATTGCCCCCACCAAAACCTTTTGTCATATTGCTACGTTTCAGGCATCCAACTTAAAACGCAGTAATGAAGTGGAACCAAATTATTTTAACATTTTTATAATATACTTACAATGTAAAAACAGAAAATTTGTTGTTTTAAAAATATTGACCACCTGTTTTCTTAGCCAACTGACCCCACAGGTACCCCTATGACGTCTGAATGATCCAATGTTTAGCCTAAATGACTAACAATGTCATTAAACTGTGTGCCATTAAATCTTATATTTAAATTTACCTGGTCAGACGACATTGGGAAGCATTATGAAGACCAAAAGAACACACCAGGCAGCTTGTTAAAAGGTTTGGAATGGGATACAAGAAGATTTTGAAATATTTGTTTATATCCTGGAGCACTGTGCGAGCAATAATATCAAAATGCAGAGATTACAAAACCACTGCAAACACCTGGGCGTACCTCTAAACCTTCGTCACAAACAAGGAAAAAAATAATCAGAGAAATAAACCATTAGGCCCATGATCTTATTGAAAGGCCTGCAGACATACACATTTAAGGTGAGGCAATCTGTGCTATTAGTCATACTCCGGATAAATCTGCTCTTTATGGAAAGGTGGCAAGAAGGAAGCCCTTTCTGAAAGTATACAATAAAAAGGCCTGTTTGCCCTTTGCAAGAGGCAACATGGGAGACACAAATAACTCTGGCTACATGAGACAAAAAATGAACTTTGTGGGCGAAATTCAAAGCGTTGCATTTGGCCTAAGAGTGACACTGGACATCACCCTGAACACACCATCCCTATTGTAAAACATGGTGGTGGCAGTATCATGCTCTGGGGTCGCTTTTCATCAGCAGGGACTGGACAGAAGGTTAGAGTTGATGGGAAGGTGGATGAAGCCAAACACAGGGCGATTCTGGCAAAAATACTGATGGAGTCTGCAAGAGACTAGAGAATGTGACATAGGTTCACCTTCCAACGAGACAAATACACTGGACATAAAGCAAAATCTACAATGAAATGCTTTAAAACTAAGAACATAAAGGTGATAGAATGGCCAAGCCAAAGTCCAGAGCTCAATCCTATAAAGCATTTGTCGAAAGATCTGAAAAAATGCTGTGCATGTGTAATATTTGACTGGTGCGATTGAGGACCAGTGCCAAAGAGGACAGCATGGCGGCTGTATGCCGGACAAACATGGCAGTGACCTAAGTGTGGATTCCACTGTGTAAAATAAAAAATAATTTTGTGACCTATGATTTTTTTTTAATAAAAATTAACATTAGTATGATAGTTCATGTTTTTTTTTGCCCAGTATTCAAATCAATGTTGTTGTTTTTTTAATGAAAGACAGTTTTTTTGTACCACTAGAAGGCATGAAATATTACAGACTGTCCCTTTAAGAAACTTGAGCTGTTTTGTAAGGAAAAATTGGCAAATATTTATGTTTACTATTTTTTGGGGGTGCGCCCTATAACCCGGTGCGCCCTATATTGCGGAAAATACGGTACGTCATTGTTGTGGTGCTTGTCGTTGAGTGAAGGTAAGGTATGCATATGTGTCAACCTGTACGTTTTTGCCGTACAAAGTACGTTTAGTATGCATTTTAAGACGTGTGCGACGTACAAGAAAAACGCAAATTTGTCAATGATGGGTACCATTCGGTATACACCGACTATCACCAAACGGCAAATCAATCAAGTCAGACGAGTTCGAGTTGTGTAGTGAAAGTCCGTCTCATTTTAGAGAACTGGCTTTTTCGGCTCAACTCATTAAAGAGAGCCGGCTCTCAAACAACTCACTTGCTTTGACGCATTATATTACGAATGATGATGTTGTATGAAGAAGTTAAGAAGAAAGGAAGTAAAAAAAGAGAAAATGAAAAAAAGACAGGTTTGAGGTTATCCCTTTAATCAGTATATTACCAACAATAATTTAATGCAGAAAATGAATTAATAATTTGAATAAGAAAATATATTATTCTACTTAATTATATTTGCATGTATTTTTTCCTTCTACAGTGAACGTCCAAGCTACTTCATTTTTGAACTTTTTTTTATAATAAACCTCAATCATGTCGAGCAAATCAGTGTCTCACAACAAAATGTTCATTAACAATATATATGATATAAGGAAACACATGTACAATATAACATGTTAAACTACATAAATAAACACATTTGGAAAAAAAATGGTGTAAGATTTTTTTGTATTTTGTAAGGGAAAATACGACAGTTTGTAAGGGCATGGAGCTGTGGAGGTTGACAGGTATGAGTATGCCTCCGAAAAAACAGTTAGTATTAGGTGAAAATCAACACAAAATAGGTCATTAATGTGGAACTGGAGTCGTCCAATTTCGTTGTCACAGCATATCCCATGTTGTAACAATGACAATAAAGGCATATTCTATTCTATTCATTTCTTCAGTGTCAGTAATAAGTCGAAACATAAGGCAAAGAAAACTAGTGTGTTGAAGCGAACGATTCGACGAAAGAAAATAAACAAAAGAATATAAATTAATATGATTATTTCAGCAATATTATTTTGTGTAATGTAAAATATTGTTGTGAACTGAAAAATCTTCAAGTGATAACTGATTGGTATTACCAATAAACTGTGGTGATTCAAACTGAATAAATGTATAGATTTACATTATATATTTGTCACTGATTTACAATTTCAACCTCGATAACACAAAATTTTGGGGACCCATAGATTTTTGACCATGTGAGTCCCCGGGACCCATCACTTTTCAGAGGTAAAATGAACATATATATAAATATATATATATATATATATATATATATATATATTCTCCCTCTTTGAGAAAGGCTGAGCCCGGCCGGACCCCGTGAGCAAAGGTCGGGCCACCAGGCGCTTGCCAGCAGACCCCACCTCCAGGCCGGGCTCCAGAAGGGGGCCCCGGTAACCTGCGTCCGGGCGAGGGAAAATGTGGACCAATGTTTTGATTCTTCATCGTGGTCTTCTGATCTGCAGTTTGTCTGGCCACTCATCTAGAACCTGTTTGCCATGGGTGACCCTACCAGGGGCTTAAAGCCCCGACAACATAGCTCCTAGGATCATTGGGACACACAAACTCCCCCACCAAGATAAGGTAGCAGATCATGGACCCAACTTAAATAATTAACCTGTTAATAACATATTAAAAACACAGTAATAGTAATAAGTTGTTATAGAAATTAAAATAAATACATTCCAGCTTATGGGCCTCATGGACAAAAAACAAAAAACAAAAACAAAAAACCCCCCCACAAAAAAACAAAAAACAACAAAAAATCGATTCAAGTATTGATAATTATTCCTAAGCAATTAAGAGAGTAGAATGAAGGTCTTTTTGTGTATTAATCAAATGTATTTATTAATTTATTCATTTGTTTTACAGGAACTACAACTAAATTCCAATTTATGGGTTTTATAAAGCGAATGATCAAAAATGTGCAGCTAACCTTTTAGCTTTGTAGCTGTCTATCTTCCTAGCCTTTTAGCTATTTAGTAAGCTATCTAGCTAGCATTTTACATTTTTTTTGCATGCCATCAGCTAACATTTTACTTTTTTTGCTAGTTATCAAGCTTAATTTTGGCTTCATTTCGAGTTAAATTTCTGGCATTTTTTGCTTTGTCTTTGGCTATTTAAATGAATTTTTACCCTTCTAGCTCGCTATATAGCTCCCTTTTAGTTTTTAACCTGTGTACCTTTTGAGCTAACTCTCAGGCTACCATTTAGTCATATAGCAAGCCACCTAGCTAAGTTGGTATTTTAGAAAAGTATATCAAACTTGGTGCCTTTTGCACCAATGAGTAACAAAAAGTAGCTCAGCGCTTGACAAAGGTTGGAAACTGCTGATCGAGAGTGATATGCAAAAAGTATGAAACATCTTGGCAATGATTTAAAGACATAAAACAATAACTTGATATGTGTGTGAGTGATGATGTATATGTGAGAGAATATTTGAGAGATTAAAAATGTATTAAAAAAAAGCCTACCAGATGGCGGAGATCTGACACAATACGTCCGGTGGCACTGAATGGCACTTGAAAAAGATCACACCTTTATGACTATTCTTAGTTTGCTATTAAATATGTGTGAGTTCCCGCTCTGCTTTTATTGGTTTTGTTTTTATTGGTGCTAAATTGTGGGTGTGGAGGTGAAATGGTGCACATAAAAAGAGTTGAAGCACTGCTGACATCTTTATAAAAGGAAAGCACTGAGAGGGGACAGCACAATCAACAATCAGCAGTATTGGGAAAACTAATCCTGCCATATGTACAAACATGAGCGTAACCAACCCATTTTTGCGGGAGCTAAAACACCCCCAAATTCAACTCAAACACCCTCAAAATTATAGCCTTTTTAAAACTCTTTCCACTAATTAATGTAAATGTACTTTATTTATGCAGCCCTTTACAAAAATCCTTTCGGTGTACCAAAGTGCTTTAGAGTAACCCAACAAAAAATACAAATCAATAAAAGACGATCAAAACAATAAACACAACAGTATTAAACAAACCAAAATAAATGTGTCCTCGTACTACCGAGTATTAAAATCCATCCTGAAAAAGTGCATTTTTAGCTTGTCATGATTGTCAAGTAATGTTTATATGTATAGCCCTTAATCACAAAAAGTCTCAAAGGGTTGCAAACCACAGACTATTATTACAGACTATAATATATATATATATATATATATATATATGTAACAGGTGTAATAATAACTTTTGTTTTATTGAAATTCCTGCTGAAATATGTGTACAGTTTTTGGTAAATGTCCTGCAATGATGAGTCCAACAGTGCCATCTGCTGGTATGGGGTGGGGTTTGGTTTTGGCTTCTGATATGTGACCGGGAGGCGGGGTTTGTTGGCAGTCTTACCAGAGAGAACTGCAATGGTAAGACACATCTTTTGATGCGCCACAAAAGAAGTTAATTTTCAACATTACAACCCCAGCTGACAAATCTCTCAAAATGCACAGTAATGTGATTGATATTGTCAAGCTGTTTAGGTTTATTTTCGTTTTGTTTCTGTTTTACTAAAATATGAATTCCCCTTGTAGAGATCAAAGAGATCAGAGCCAGCAGAAAAGCTAATGTTGTGACTCATCCATTTGCAGGTAACTTGTACCCGTTTTTATACTCATTATTGTTTTTATTTCTATTTTCTCATATACATTAAAAAAGGATGATGTTGGTTAAAATTCAGACGAAAGAAAAATATGTTGAATCCATTGTAAACATTAAAAATCCACTATACGATCTCTTGTTAAAAGTATCTTGTTAAAATGTAAAGATGTAAAAATGTATTGTGATATTCTAAAATGTATTTTATGTAAAGTTAAAAGAAAGCTCTTTGATATGCTTTGTTGGCAGTCTTACTAGAGAGAACTGCAATGAGATCAAAGAGATCAGAGCCAGCAGAAAAGCTAATGTTGTGACTCATCCCTGTGCAGAAACTGTAATAATAAAAACCTCATCATCCAGTCCAGCGTGAATGTGGATCTTTGGTGGGACACGTACACCGCGGTTACATATATATATATATATATATATATATATATATATATATATATATATATATATATATATATATATATATATATATATATTTATTACACCATCCCCTGATCTAAAACCTACACGAGGACAAGGAAAAACTCAAAAACCTCAACATGAGGAAAATGAATTTTTGGGAAGAGACCGCACATAAGGTAATACCCCTTCCAGGCTGCAATGGATGTTGCATTAACAGATACACAGATATTGTCAACATAAAATATAGGTTATTCATATGCTATAGAAGTGTGTTTTAAGCCTAGATTTAAACAGTTCCACCGAGGTTGCAGATCGAATCTCGAAGAGCATTCCACAGGACTGGGGCCCGATTGGAGAACGCTCTCGAACCTGCGGATCTCTTCTTGGCTCTTGGAATCACTAGTAGACCAGCATTTTCAGAGCGAAGGCTCCGAACCGGAACATAGGGGGATATTAAATCTGAAAGATATGAGGGAGCAAGTCCATGCATAATTTTGAACAGAACCTTAAAATCACACCTCAAGCTAACAGGGACCCAATGCAGATTAGCTAAAATCAGGGTAATGTGATCAAACTTTGTTGTCGTAGTTAAAAGCCTCGCTGCAGCATTTTGTACCAGCTGAAGGCTCTTGATTCTGGACTTCGGGAGACCGGAGAGTAGTGGATTACAGTTATGGAGGCGGGAAGTAACAAAGGCATGAATTATGATCTTCGCATCCGACTGAGACAGCATAGGGCGAATTTTGGCAATGTTGCGAAGATGGAAAAAAGCTGTTGGGATTGAGTCCAATATGGATTTAAAAAGGCCCAGGTCAGAAATAAGACGCAAATCGACTGGGAGCTAAATAAAGGACAGGGCAGGTTGGATTTAAATATGCTGAAAATCTTCTTAACATGTTTTTAAAACAAAGTGAAACAAAACAAAAATACAAACAACGCGGCGTCGAAAATACTCCATTGCCTTAAAATGGTTCACTTTGATTCCTAGCACCGCTATCGATATTTAGTTTTGTAGTATTACTGTAGTTCTATATTTTTTTAAGTATTTTTTGTTGTATTTCTGTACTTTTGTAGAATCACTGTAGTTGTATTTTTGTTGTACAATATTTCTGTCGTAATATTTACTGCATTTTTGTTTTATAGTATTACTGTGCTTTTCTGGAGTGTTTTTGTAGTATTTTTGAAATATTTCTACACTAGCATCGTTGTAGTATTGCTTTGTATTCTTTAATATTACTTTAGATATATTTATGTCGTATTTATGCGATCATATTTTTGTATCATAGTATTACTGAAGCCCCGCGATAATAATAATGAGGATAAGCGGTACGGCTAATGAGATGAGATGAGATGAGATGAGTATTACTGAAGTAGTATTTTTGTAGTATTTTTGTATACACAAATTGATAATGGGGAAAATATTGCACCAAGAATCATGTTTTTATCAGTAGTAATGTATTTACTATAATAAATATTGTCATTATATTATGACCATTTTTGTTGATGTTTTTGTCTTCCAATATGGCGCTTTTAAAATTTTGGGTCGTCGACCCCTGGAACTTGATCCGAGTCTTTTTTTTTTTTTACAAAACCGGCAAATCTCAAAAATAGCTTCCATCCTGAATATGAATACTATACACTCAATTGGGAATTAGCGTTAAAGATTGACAAAATGTGATTAGGTGGTGCTAATGCGATATTGAACGCACCGTGACACATCCGGGTGGGCGCCTGTGACATTTGGTTTACTTGTGCAAAATGTTTGCTGATGTATCGAATGACAAAATTGCGATCTGGCAGCGAGATAAGCTTCAGCATGTCGCTGCGTACGTGAAATTTAATTAATTTCTTTCCTGTGCCGCTTCGTTCGAAAGATCAACACGCTCAAGAGAAGCGCCTGCAGTCGAAAGACGTATTGTGTTATGATTGAGGTCCTATTGAATGATTGTGTCTCCAAAAACTTTAATGAAAATGCAATTGAAACTAATTTTATCAATGGCAGGACGTGCATTTCACACCTAGCCCTACGTCCGAATCAATGCAACCCTTTTATGGCTGTAAAGCATTTACTGCAGCTACAGCTGCGACACATAAAAACACATCCATAATAGCTTTTTGGTAAGCACTACTTTCCTGAATTTACCTCAATAAATTTAAAGAATTGGAGGAAAAAACATTTGTTGCGTGTTAGCAGTGATGTGTAGTCAAGGGAGGCAGGTGAAGCAGTGCCTCACTTGACATCACGGAAATATAAAATTTTAAATATATTAAATGGCTATAGGGCAGCAGAGCAGAGCAGTGGTTAGCGCATGTGCAGCAGAGTTCTGAGGTCATGGGATCAAACTTTCCTGTGTGGAGTTTGCATGTTCTCCCCGTGCTTGCGTCGGTTTCCTCCCACATTCCAAAAACATGCATTTCAGGTTAATTGGCTGGTTCAAATTGTCCCTAGGTGCGAATGAGCAAGTAAGCAGTCTGTCTCTGTGAACCCTGCGACTGGCTGGCAACCAGTTCAGGGTGTCCCCTGCACACTGCCCCAAAATAGCTGGGATGCTATTCAGAATCCCCGCAACCCTACTGAGGACCAGCGATGCAGATAATGAATGGTTAAATGGCTATATTTATTTATTTTTCATCTAACTTTTGGGATATTCTGTTTCAAAATCACTTACTCTTCACACTATGTTATTGTTCGAGACCAGGTGGAAACATGTGTTGGCTTGGAGAAGGATGGGCGCCACCAGGCTGTACTTGGCCAAGACACATCACAGGGAATGGTACCCTACGACCCTAGCGGTTAAGGGATCCAATCAACCAACCAACCAACCAATAAAACGTATTACTGTGCTGAGCGCATGCAAATATAATTCTTAAATGACACAAAACTGTGAGCTTTTGTCATACAAAACAGTTGTGTTTAAATTCTTCTTTTGTAAAACATCACTTTACAGGAAAAGAGAATAGCGTTGATTAATCAACATGGAATCACTTGGACTTCCGTCGCTCATCACATTGGAAGACACACCGAGGAAGTTCAATATTTCCTCTGCATAGGCCGCAATCAGCCTCCTGCTGTGCCACCATTGACAACAGGAACTATGTGTGTACGTCTGAATTTTGTAGTAGACACACGTAATGTTTACTGTTCTACTTTTGACAAACACCACCCATATTTTTTAAAATGAATTTTGGGATGTATCCACTTCAGGATATCCTATGGATCTATGGGTCCTCTCAAAAGCAGAATCATATTATTATCATTGTATTGCTAAAACAAGTTTACAGTTGGTTAAAATATACAATATAAAGACCAGTGTTGGGAATAACACCTTAAAAATAACACTATTACGTAACGGCACTTGTTTTTTTTTCAGTAAAGAGGTAATATGATTATATGTTTAGTTAGGCCGTTACAAAGCTGTTACTGTACTGACGGTCAATAGCGGTGCATTATTTTCAATAAATAAAGCGTGTTGGCGTGGACAGGTGTTTACTTTCGTGTCACTCTCAAGTAAACCGTAACATACAACTGTAAACATTAGGAGACACAACGCACATTCTCAGTAACAATGTGGCATCATGAGTAATGATTTTAGTAGTTAACAAAATGTTTGAAGGGAAGTTGCCTTTTTCTACTTGACTAGTGTCTCAGGTTAGGAATTTGAGTTATTTATTTTGAACTACAGTGTTAACCGCACATCATATTGTTGAACTGTTTACTTCTGTTGTGTGCTAATACTTGATTACTTGAAGTAGCTTTGGTCTACTTGAGCAGATGTCCGACTTGAGATTGTGACTTATTCTATAGAGTGAAACTCAATTTATATTGTTTTAGAGTTGACTTTTGTTGTGAACAACATACTTTTAAGTACAGTAGGCTATGGCTACTTGACCAGTTGTCTCAGGTTGTGAGTTAAATTTAATCTATTAAATCATTTTACATTGTTTACTGCTGATTGTTATTTTATTATATTCTTGTGTTCTGCTCATCACCTTGTACGATGCAGATTCCTGACTCATTACTGAAGATAACCCTTATCCAGTCATCTACAGTCCATGATTACCTCTTCTTAGCCCATTGAAGTCTTGTTCTTTTATGTTTAAGCGTCCAGTATGGCTTCCTTCTAGCTTTCCTAATGAAAATCCCATTTCTTTTAGGTGATTTTGTACAGTTCTGTCACATACATTGACTCCAACTTCCTCCCATTTCCTCTTAATTTGTCTTGTTGTGCATTTTCTGTTTTCAAGACATATGGCTTTTGGTTTTTTGTCTTTACGCCTACATGTCTTGGTGTGATCACTGCACTGTATTTAACTGTGGACTAACGAGCAGACGTAATGTGTGTCTTCCTTGTTCTACCAGTATGCTTGACTTTAACAACCTTCCTATTGAAGGATTTTATACATTTGACTATCAAAGGATTTTATACGATTGAATACAAATTACATCTAATGCAAAAGATATTCACTGACTGGGCTGTGGTGCGAGGTCAGGGCACCCTGGTGGAAACGGCTGGAGCGGCTGATAAGATAATCAGCACATCCAGACGCTGTTGACGCAGAAAGGCCCTGATGACGTAGAAACGCTCGGTGTTGTTTTGAGTACCCGAGACATCGGGATGCTCTTTAATGAGATGGTGAAAACCAGGGGGCTTCCTTTGCGCGCCCATGGGAGGAGTCGGCATGCCATTATGCGGGGAGAAGAATGCCAATAGGAGAAAGCTAAAGGACTTGAGAAAAAAGGCTTCCCAGAGACTCCAACGTCACTAATTCGGCCGTTTTCAATGGAGTACACTTAGTTAAATTGTTAGGGAAAATAAATCTGCCCCCGTGTGGAAATGCGTCTTCCTGTTCATCTTTTCCCTCAAGAAATGAGCGCGCATAAATTGTTGGGTGAATGTTGGTTGTGTTTGGTTAATGGAGTCAGATAACTAATCCGAACAATTTGGTAAATGGTACATTTTGATATTTAATTCCCAACACTATACTGTTTGTACTTTGTTCACAGTATCGTTCACTGTATCTTCGATACGGGTGACTGAACAGCCCAAATCTTTGGCAACGATACAAGTAGAGTTACCTTCTTCAAGAAGTTTGAAGATCCCGTCTTTCGTCTTAAAAGACATCTCTTGTTGGAGCCACGATTCTTGCCAATCCACTTGGTCCAGGAGACCTCCAAGGTGTGATCACTTCACTGTATTTAACTGTGGACTAACGAGGAGACGGAATGTGTGTCGGGTACCCAAGTAAGGAAATGAAATTGATTGGGTGTGTCCTTATTTTCTACTCAAAATGAACATATTCAATTTTTTTCCCCTCAGAATTGAGTGATTCTATATTTATTTCCCTGATCTTGCTCTATAAAATTAACATTTCCCTACCATTGCAATGTTTTTTCCTAATTTATTTTAGTGTTTCTAAATGCCGATATGTTGCACTTTGGAATGATTTTACGATTGTTTCATGTTTGCGATCCAAGTTAAAGACTGGTGATTCCATAGGATTTTGCTAGGGGTTGTATATGTCATTGACACATGAATACTCTAACCATTTATTGTGTGGGACAAGAACGATTGTGCTCTCTAAAACTTGCATAGCAACAAGTGTGTTGAGATTTGCGGTGGACCCAAACGGAAGAGGCAGGAACCAAGGCAAGGTGCTAAAAAATTATGGTATTTGATCACAAAATTCAACACAATGTAACAAACAAATGGTCATAAACGACAATAAAACTGCCCTAAACAGAAAACAAACCAAACCCTAAAACTCAGGGTGAAAACTGGAAACACTGATGGTGATTTTTTAAGAAGAATAAAAAGAAAATCATCTGACACTGAGTGCTGTCAAAATGTCATTACAATGGGCAGCCAATTAGGGAAATGGTTGTCCTTTTACTCCACGCCTGTCCTAATTACAAATCGATTAGGCGCCCTAGGGTGGACAGAGGTGTGTAAGACCCTAACAGAGTAACCAAGGGAGCCCTTAAAATGGAACAAGAATTTTGTAGATATTTAGTGTCCATGCAATAATTAAGAAAGGTTAAAATTAAACAGACAAAAAAAAAGAAAAAAAGAAAGGAAAAAAACCCTAAGCTAATAATAACTTGACAATGGTGTTTTCTGATATGTTTGGATCAAGCTGCCGGGCTTTTCTCATAGCTGTGCTGTTCAGTTGTTTGAAATACACGTTATATAATCATCTTAATTTCTTGTTAGGGTTTAATTAGTCCATGCTGCCTGGCCAGAGGGACAGCACTGACACGAGATCCGCTGTAACTTGATTTATTGGTTTTCTCAAAAACATGGAAGGCGACAGACATCAGCACCTCGGGGGCTCATCAGCCGAATCAGAGACAGGCTAATAAGCAAATTGATGTAAGATTGCTTCAAAGTCTAAAGGGAGGAGCCTTAAAAAGTCATTAGTTATTGGTGATCATTTATGTCCTTCAAATGGGAAGAACAGTGGGACTTCCTCCACCTAATCAGTGAAGACATCATAGTGTAGGGGTCTCCAACTTTTTTCAAGCGTCAAGCTATTTTTCGCTACTTATTAGAGCAAAAGGCACCCAGTTTGATTTGTCTTTCCAAAATAACAACTCATCTTGTACTTACTATGTTGTTACCACGTCAAATATTGGAATTACAAAAAGAGAGAAAGAAATGAGAGAGCAAGAGAAAGAAAGAGAGAGAGAGGGAGTAAAAGAGAGAGACTAACAAACAACGGAACAAGAAAGAAAGAAAGAAAAAAGAAACAAAGATAGAAAGAAAGAAAGAAAGAGAGACATGGAATTGATTCTTAAGGCACACAAAAAATCTAAATCTGTCCCTATGTGAAAAAGAAATTGCCCCCTGAACCTAATCGAGAGTTTGGCCACCTTTGGCAGCGATAGCAGGAATCAAACGTTCACGATAATTGGTTATGAGTCTTTCACAACGCTGTGCAGGAGTTCTGGCCTAATCTTCTTTGCAAAATGGATTCAAATCTGCCATTTGGGGCATTTTCCTCCATTAACTACCCATTTAACGTCACATCAACGCATCTCAATTCGATTCAAAGCTGAACTTTGCCACAGACAGTGCAGAACCTTCATTTTGGGTTTTTAAGCAGTTCAGACTTGGACTTGCTTGTGTGTTTCGGATTGTTGTTCTGCTGCACGGCCCAAGAGCGCTTGAGTTTGAGGGAACAAACTGTTGGCCAGACTTTTTATGTCAGGATCTTATGGTAAAAAACAAAATTCATTATTCTGTCGTTTTTCTGGTCCTGAAGCAACAAAGTAGCCAAGTTAAGCTCAGTGTTCAGGACTCCACTATAAGAAAGACATTGGCCAAAAATGGCATCCATGGGAGAGATTCCAGGTCAAAACCACTGCTGTCACAAAAGAACACAATTCACATGTACCAAAAAGCATCTTTATAATCCTGAATGACTTTTGGAGAAATATTAGGTGGACTGATGGGTCAAAAATGTAACTTTTTGGAAGGTGTGCGGTCTGTTACATCAGGAATAAAAATAGCACAGCATTTGACAAAAAAACATGATGCCAACAGTGAAGCATGGTGGAATGGTGGTGACAATCTGCTTTTCTACCTCAGGACCAGGACAATTTGCTGTAGTTGAGGAAATAAGGAAATCTGGTGTTTACCAGACGATCCTGAAGGAGAACGTCCTGCCATCAGTTCGTGCCCTCAAACACTAGTGCTTCTCGATCATGCAGCAGGACAATGATCAGTCCACCTCTGACTGTCTCAAAAAAACCCAAAATGAAGGTTCTGGAGTGTCCGGGTCAAAGTTGGGATATACATCAAATCGAGATGCTGTGGTCTTGAACGGGCAGTTCATGGCAGAAAACCCTCCAATATGGCAAATTTGAAGCAATTTTGCGTTTGATCTTTGTTACTGCCATAAGTGGCCCAACTCGCTTTTAAGTTCAGGGGGCAATTACTTTTTCAGATAGGGCCAAATAGATTTTTATTTTTTATGTGCCTAAAAAAGGGAATCAACATTTCAGAACTGCCTTTTGTATTTTTTGTGTGATTAAAATTGGTTTGATGATCTGAAACCTTTGTGAGTGATAAATACGCAAAAACAACACAGAAATCAGGAAGGGAGCAAATACTTTTTCACAGCACTGTATGCTCCAAAACTAAAACCGTCAAGTGGCTGCCATTTTGCCTCATAATCAATCTGACTGCAGCCTGACCAGCATCTTGCTGACGGTTGCTCCGGCTCCGAGGACAGCGAGCATGCCGAGAACTGTCAGTCCGCGACGCAGGACCAATTGCCGGAGCGACAACGGAGCTTCTTCATCCGGTTCGGATTCTGTACTTGAAGGATTTGACCCTGGGGCGGCCATCTGCTGGTCACATGCTGGATGCGAGAAGAGTTTATTGTTGCTAGGTTGATTTCAGACGCCGACTATTAATTTGTCGTTCACTTTGGGCAGATTTACCTTTGCTGTCGATAACAAAGACCTTGTCTTGTTTTCTAACATGCACACCAGCACGCACTAGCGCCTGTATACAGAACGAAAGATAACTGTAGTGATATATTTTGTTCGGACACTCAATGGCAGCTGAAAAACCCAACCAAAGTACAAAGTACTTGTTCTGGCTGGGGCCGCGATGATAAGTCAACGTTGTCAACAAAGATCCACAATATAAATAGTTGACAATGAACTACATTGTTGACTCTTGTCGCCAGACATGTTTTTCCATCAGACTGAGATAACGCTATTTGAATATAATCTCTGCTGAAACTCGCTCATGCACAATTGTGTCCCTGTTTTGAGTGGTACCTGTGTTCTCTATTTTATTTTATTTTAAATTTCCTTTCAAGATGACATGAATGTTTGAGGTGATTGATTTGATCAAATACATTTCCTCCAAAAACGTGACTTATGCTCAGAGTGGAACTTATCCATAATTGTTTTCTCTTAATTATGCATTTTGGGGATGGTGCAACTTATACTATGAATCTGAAAAATACAGAAGTAAGTTTGCGAACCAAGACCTTGCATGTATTGTGGCAGTAGTTCGGTTATACATAAACATTTAAAAAGAAGGCTCTAACATTTGAATGAAAGGGAGTCTGACTCGCCTCAGTAAGATTTAAGTAACATTCAAGCCAATATGAATTTGAGGACACACAGTGTTCGATTTATACGCATATATTTCACTATAAAAGTGAGCTTGAGTTTTATGCCAGACTGTGCCTGACAAAAGTATTTGATATGAAATGCATGACGTTGGAAGTACTTGTGCAGTTGACGGCTGAATGTGCTTCACAAAATGGACGGATTTGTTTTAGTTACTGTTCTACCGCTGCTAATGGGCCTGTTCTTGGTTTACAGGGATAAACATGTTTACTTGATTTGATTTATTATTCATCTACCGTCCCTAAAGAATTGATTTATGGATTGATCGCTCTACAGGCCAAGCATTGCGTTTAATCAGTTTTACGTAGGGCATTTTTATTTCATTTTTTTATGAATCCGCAGTATGTGCTACGTACGTATTTTTTTGCGTTCAATATCATTTGCCACATCAACACATCAACTTCGTGCTAAATTTAAGAAAAAATGAATCATCTGAATTTTGGACTAATCGTTTCAATGGATGTTAATTGCAGCCCTACTTCAGAGTCCTTCATTCTGCACATACTCGCCTCCACTGTAGCTTTTTTCCAGTTGAGTTTGCACAGATAGACGGTGTAAAAGAGAGACTGCAGCGCCACACAAACCAGGAATCCCGTCCACAGTCCTGCAGTAAAAGACACAATTTATATTGCTTTACTTTGAAAGGTTGATTCAAATGGACAATGTGTAATATTGACCTCTAAATGTCACTGTATTGTGTAGTGCAACCCCAAAAGAGTGCTACAAAGCATAAGGAAGACTACAAACTACCGGACTAAAAATAACCCTAACTGCACCATTGTTTTATTACCGATAATATTTTTGCCAACCTTTAACCATGTTTTTGGTTTTGGAGATGTATGTTGCATCAAATTCTTCAGCTAAATAGACAACACTGTATAAAATATTTTGTTTGATGAAGCTGTTAAAGATTGCGCAGCAAAAAGTAATTGAGTTATTTTGATTACACACAAACTCTAAAAACGGGTCAAAAAATGAAGTCAAATCCACAATTACAGCAAAAATAGACTAAAATAAAAACCTGCATTGCCATCTGAGCCACAGTGATCATACATTGTCTATTAAAAAGAACTCTTAAAATCAAGCAACAGGATCATTTGAGATTTTTTTTAAAGAAAAGAACATGAACTTGATTAATTAATATTTGATGAATAGTGTACCTGGGGATTTCTTTGAATGAAAATGTGTGCCTTGGTTCGTAAAGGTCGGGCACCACTGCCCTAGGTGAGCCTCATGTTATGTAAAATAATTACAAATTTCTTGACCAATGGGTATTTTCAAAAATGCAGCTTTACATGATAGTTCATCTATTTTTGTTTATAATTAACTAAATCAATATTGTTTTTCTTGATGAATGATTTTGACCACAAGAAGGTGCCAAAAATAAAATAGTAAAATAAAAAATGGCACATTTGTCAAGCTTATGGCTCAGTGGGCCAAATGTGGCTAGCCACAATGGGAGTAACCAGCCTGTTTTGGGTGTGCTCAAACACCCCCAAATTCAACCCAAGCACCTCTAATATGTATTACATCTTTTAAACCTTTTCTTAATAAAGCACAGAACAGGCCTAAATATGGTGAAATATGCTAGCTAAAACAAGGAAACAAAACAAAAATGTGAACAAAACAGCATTGGAAATAGTCCACTGCCTTAAAATGGTTCAGTCCATTTAATTCCCAGCATCACACTCGCCCCCCTTCTCGCTCCTCTTTGGCTTGGCTAATGTCACTTGCGTCGGAGTCTGTGGAGGCTCCGGTGTGTTACGGTGAGAGTATGTTATACAGTGGTTATGTTAAACAACTATTTTAGCACCATAAGTTTGTTAACATCAATGGATATTAGTCTTTATTTTAGCACGTTGAATCGAATGCAACAATGATTAGCCAAGCTTAATTGTTGCCTGTGTGTAAGCTACATGTGTGGTCATCGTCGTGACACCAGCATGGACATTTGCAGTTTTTTTTCTGTTAAAAAGAACCATATGCAGGTGAGAGTCTATTACACACAGTAACTATAAAGAAATACACAAGACCTGCTTCTAATTTATTTTTCATGGTTACCAGCGCTAGGAGAGAGAGGAGTAGAAAAGAAGGAGTCTACAAGTAACACACTCATAGAGAAGCAAAGTATGAACAGTGGCTGTAGTTAAAAACATCCTACCCATAATACAGTTCAAGATGTATTCTGATAATTATGTATCTCTTCAACAGTTGACAACATTTTCATCACATGTTGATGGATTTTTACACACACACACACACACACACACATACATATATATACATATATATATATACATATATATACTGTCATGGAACAGAACAAGGACTCGGATCCAATAGCGTCAGTTAAAGGATTTATTGTGACAAGATTCGGTGGAGCAGGCTTGGGACGTCGAGCCTTGGCAGTGGAAAGCCTCTTGGGACGATATGGCAACTCCGTGGTGAAAACGCGTGGCGAAACGTAGCAGGTAAGTCGGTGGCCGGGACGGAAGAGTAGATCGAAAACTTTTAACAGACAAGGGTCAGGCAACGAGAATCAGACTTGGAATATACATGGGCTAGTGGTACCTTGAATGTTGGAGGTTCACTCAGGAAATGAGGAAGACACTCGAACGTCCATCTCTGGACGCTGACAGCTTATGTAGTAGACTTCCACCAATCAAGAGATCGCGTTCCAGCACACCAGCTGATTACCTCAGGTGACTCCGGTTAGGTAATCACGACAGAACCCCCCCCTCAAGGGACGGCTCCAGAAGTCCCCCAGGGAAAAATAAAAATAAATCCAAACACGTCACATGGCAACACCGGTAATCCAAGGGAAAAAAAAATCACAGGCCAGTTACAAATAATTCCCCAAAACCCAAAATACATCACCAATAATCCAAAAATCGAGGGCCCAGAGGTCGTCCGATGAACCCTCAGAATTCTTCCGAGTGGATAGAGGCCCCTTCGTCCGCATCTGAAGGGGTGGTAGCGGGTGGGTCTGCCGGTGGAAGAGCAGCAGCGTCGGACCTCCGACGACGACCACGGCGTGGTGCTGGTTGGTCAGGATGCAGTTGATGGAATTCTGCCACAAGAGATCGGTCCAGGATCTGCCTGCTGGGAATCCATGATCTCTCCTCCGGACCATATCCCTCCCAATCGACCAAGTACTGGAAGCCCCGACCCCTGCGTCGGGAGCGGAGCAGGCGGCGCACTGTATAGATAGGCTCCCCGTCCAAGGAGCGTGGAGCTGGGGGAGGAGGTGGAATGGGTGCCAACGGACTCTGGCTGACGGGCTTGATTCGGGAAACATGAAACGTGGGGTGCACTCTCATAGATCTTGGTAGACGGAGACGGACTGCTGAGGAGTTGATAATTTTTACTATAGGAAACGGGCCAAGATACCGAGGAGCCAGTTTCCTCGACTCAACCTTCAGTGGAAGATCAGCTGATGCGAGCCACACCTTCTGGCCCACCTGGTACTTCGGAGCAGGACTCCTCCGTCGGTTAGCCCCAACGGCATGAGTCTTGCTTGCCCGAAGGAGTGTGGCCCGAGCACGAGCCCAAGTTCGCCGACAGCGACGTGCATTCGCCGTAGCTGACGGGCAGTTTACTTCCTCTTCTTGACTAGGGAACATAGGGGGTTGGTACCCATACACACACTGGAAGGGGGACATTCCAGTGGATGAGCTAACCAAGGAATTGTGAGCATATTCCACCCATGCCAATTGCCGAGCCCAGGACAACGGTTCACTAGAGACCATGCAGCGAAGTGCCGTTTCCAAATCTTGGTTCACTCGTTCAGACTGACCATTGGATTGAGGGTGGAACCCTGATGAGAGGCTGACAGAGGCACCCAACAGACGACAGAACTCCTTCCAAAACGCGGATGAGAACTGGGGACCACGGTCAGAAACAATGTCCAGAGGGATGCCATGGAGGCGGAACACATGCTGCTGGACTATCAATGCAGTTTCCTTGGCGGAGGGGAGCTTCGGTAGTGCCACGAAATGGACCATCTTACTGAACCGGTCCACGATAGTTAGTACAGTCGTCATCCCCTCGGATACTGGCAACCCCGTCACAAAGTCCAAGGAGATGTGGGACCATGGGCGGCGGGGAACCGGAAGTGGATGTAACAGACCGGCCGGACGTTGGTGGGATGTTTTGTTCTGGGCGCACACTTGACAGGCGGAGACGTATTCCCTAACGTCCTTGGCCATGGTAGGCCACCAGAAGCGTCGGGACAAGAAACTGTGAGTCCGAGCCGACCCCGGATGGCAAGAAAAGTGAGAATTGTGCCCCCATTGGAGGACCTCGGACCGTAAGGGTTCGGAGACGAATAGTCGACCCTCGGGACAGGAGCTGGGACCCGCCTGATCGGGTATCGCCTCTCTGACTCGGGACTCGATATCCCAGGAGACTGCTGCCACCATACAGGAAGCTGGAAGGACCGTTGCGGGACCCTGAGGTGTGTCATTGGAACTCTGGAATTGTCGGGACAGCGCGTCGGGTTTCACATTCCGAGATCCGGGTCTGTAGGACAGAGTGAAGTTAAAGCGGGTGAAAAACAGGGCCCAACGTGACTGGCGAGGATTGAGCCGCTTGGCCGATCTAATATATTCTAAGTTCTTGTGGTCAGTCCAAACTATGAACGGCACCGTTACCCCCTCCAACCAATGCCGCCATTCCTCCAGGGCTAGCTTGACGGCCAACAACTCACGATCCCCCACGTCGTAGTTGCGTTCGGCCGGGGACAACCGCCGGGAAAAGAAGGCGCACGGGTGCATTTTCTGGTCCTTGTCCGACCGCTGGGACAGGACAGCACCCACTCCCACATCTGAGGCGTCCACCTCCACTACCAGTTGGCGTGCAGGGTCCGGTACCTGGAGTATGGGGGCCGTAGAGAAATGGGTTTTTAGACGGTTGAAAGCTGCATTAGCCTCGGAAGACCACCGAAATGGCTCTCTAGGACTGGTAAGAAGCGTGAGGGGAGCTGCCACCGAACTGTAGTTCCTGATGAACCTCCGGTAGAAATTGGCAAAACCAAGGAATTGTTGGAGTTTTTTCCGAGACTCAGGGACAGGCCAAGAGGTGACTGCTGATACCTTGGCAGGATCCATCTGAAGGGTCCCCTCCGCCACGATGTAGCCCAGGAACGAGACTGTCTTGGCGTGAAACTCGCACTTCTCTGCCTTAACAAATAAAGAGTTCTCTAGGAGACGACGGAGAACCAGCTGGACATGTTTTCGGTGTTCATCGAGGGACTTTGAGAAAATCAAGATATCGTCCAGATACACAAAAACAAAACGATTAAGCACATCTCGTAAAATGTCATTTACCAAAGATTGGAAAACAGCTGGAGCATTGGTTAATCCGAACGGCATTACCAGATACTCGTAGTGACCGTTGGGTGTGTTGAATGCCGTCTTCCATTCATCACCCTCCCGGATTCGGACTAAGTGGTAGGCGTTGCGCAGATCAAGTTTAGTGAAGACCGTGGCCCCCTGTAGAAGCTCAAATGCAGAGGCAAGCAGAGGCAAGGGATAGCGATTTTTAACCGTGATTTCATTAAGGCCCCGATAATCTATACAGGGCCGGAGTGACCCGTCCTTTTTTCCCACAAAGAAGAACCCCGCCCCAGCAGGAGAAGAGGAGGGTCGAATGATACCAGCCGCCAAGGCATCGGAAATGTACTCCTCCATGGCCTTCCTCTCGGGAATGGACAAGGAGTAGAGGCGGCCCCGAGGAGGAGCAGACCCCGGCAGGAGATCAATTGCGCAGTCATAAGGTCTATGAGGGGGCAAGGAAGAGGCCTTAGCTTTACTGAAGACCTCCCGTAGGTGGTGGTAACAGGCTGGGACCTTGGACAGATTGGGTGGAGCCCTCGTGGAAACAGGATGATTTGGGTAAGGAGCGGCTTGCAGACAGGTTTGGTGACAGTCCATGCCCCATTCAAGTATCGACCCAGTGCGCCAGTCGAAATGGGGGTTGTGTTGCACCAACCAAGGATGACCCAGGACAAGGGGTTGGTTAGGGGAGTGAAGTAAGTGAAATCGGATCTTCTCTCTGTGATTTCCAGACAACTGTAGTTCAATGGGTTCCGTTATTTGAGATACGGTGCCTAATAGGTGGCCATCCAAAGCCCGAGCTGATACCGGGTTAGGAAGGGTTTCAACAGGTATCCCCATCTTGTGTGCGAGTGACAAATCCAGGATATTTGTTTCGGCGCCAGAATCGATGAGGGCATGGAAGGGTTGAGATGTACCGGAAATAATGAGATTTGCCCGGAGAACAGGTCTATCAGTCTTGGGGGACGATAATAAAGCTGAGCTCAATCGGATGTCCCCTATATCCGACGAGCGTTTGCTTTTAACGGGCAATTGACCACCCTATGTCCCTGGCCGCCGCAGTAATAACATAGCCGTTCGGTACGCCTTCGCTGGCGTTCTTCGACGGAGAGAAAGGTGCGGTCCACCTCCATCATCTCATGAGGTGCGGTAGAATTGGTTGGGGGGTTCGGTATCTTACTAATGTCTTGACTTTGCCGGGTGATGGGTTGTCTGGGATCTTCTCTCTCTCTGCGTCTTGCCTGAACCCTACGGTCGATCCGGGCGGTCAGTTCGATAGCATTGTCAAGAGTTACCGGAGGAGCGTGGGAAACCAATTCGTCTTTGATATAACCGGACAAGCTATGGAGGTAGGCGTCGACCAGCGCCTCTTCGTTCCAGTGACTCTGGGCTGCTAGTGTGCGAAAGTCAATGGCATAGTCGGCAATGGAGCGTCTCCCCTGGCGAATGTTCAAGATTGAACGAGCAGCATCGACTGATGAGGCTCCAGAATCAAAAACTTTAATCATTTCCTGGCTAAGCAAATTAAAAGAGGTGCATGCTGTCGCCCCTCGTTCGTATTCTGCCGTTCCCCAAAGGCGGGCTCTGCCAGTCAGATGATTTATCACAAAAGCCACCTTCGCCTTTTCGTTCACAAAGGCTCGCGGTTGTAGATCAAAAATTAGTCGGCAATTTATAAGAAAGGGGCGGATCTGGGCGGGCTCTCCACTGAATCTCTCTGGCGAACCTACTCGTGGTTCAACACTGCCGACCTGATCAGAAAGGGGCGGAACTGGATCTCGTGCTCGTGTTGCCGGGGAAGCTTCGCACTGTTCAAAAAAATCTTGGTGACGTTGTACTTGCCGGACTAGTGTGGATACGTCGTGGACGATTTGTTGTATTGCGCCTTCGGTGTGTTGTAGGCGCTGTAGCGCGGATTCCTGTTCGGCATTTCCGCATCTCTCAGAGGTGGGACGAACTGTCGCTGGATCCATGCTTTGGTTCGAGTGTTCTGTCAAGGAACAGAACAAGGACTCGGATCCAATAGCGTCAGTTAAAGGATTCATTGTGACAAGATTCGGTGGAGCAGGCTTGGGACGTCGAGCCTTGGCAGTGGAAAGCCTCTTGGGACGATATGGCAACTCCGTGGTGAAAACGCGTGGCGAAACGTAGCAGGTAAGTCGGTGGCCGGGACGGAAGAGTAGATCGAAAACTTTTAACAGACAAGGGTCAGGCAACGAGAATCAGACTTGGAATATACATGGGCTAGTGGTACCTTGAATGTTGGAGGTTCACTCAGGAAATGAGGAAGACACTCGAACGTCCATCTCTGGACGCTGACAGCTTATGTAGTAGACTTCCACCAATCAAGAGATCGCGTTCCAGCACACCAGCTGATTACCTCAGGTGACTCCGGTTAGGTAATCACGACATATATATATATATATATATATATATATATATATATATATATATATATATATATATATACATACATATACACACACATATACATAAATATATGTAAATAGCAGAAGAGCAGCTTCAGCGACAGACTGCTGTCACTGTCTTGTACCACGGACAGACTGAAGTGATCTTTTCTTCCTCATGCCATGAGGCACTTTAACTCCACCCGGCGGAGTAAAGGCCCACATTAAACCACACCCTCTACATTGCATATTACTGTACTTTTATTGCAGTGGGTATTTTATGTAGCACTATTTAAATAATCTATACACCATGCTACAGTGGGTATTAGCACGTCACATTGGGTGTTTGAATATTGTATTCCTTTTGCTTTATTATTGTATTGTTTTCAGCAAAGGGATGCTGCTGGAAATGTGAATTTCCCTGGGGGATGAATAAAGTATCTATCCATCCATCCATCCATCCATCCATCCATCCATCCATCCATCCATCCACATATATATATATATATATATATATATATATATATATATATATATATATATATATATATATATATATACACACATACATATACACATACACACATATACATACATACATACACACATACACACACATATACATCCATACACACATATACATACATACATACATATACATACATACTTATATACCGTATTTTCCACACTATAAGGCGCACCTAAAAGTCTTATTTTTTTTCAAAAGCTGACCATGCGCCTTATAATACAGTGCGCCTTATATATGGCTCAACATTAAATCACAAGGTCTCGCAA